>NC_089843.1:5636229-5888729 GCF_035609145.1 Eleutherodactylus coqui | reverse complement strand
GAGTGCAAAACGCACTTAAAAGGACTGATATTTCAAATGTTTTGCAGGTTGGTGTAGTAAAAACTGCACAGTGTGCACTGGTGTGTAAGAGAGACATGTCGGGAGAGTGCACTGACACAAATATAATGAAAGTATTGCATGATATGTTTTCCTTGCAGCATGGCACAGTGAAAACTGCACAGTATGCATTGATGTCTAACGAAAACATGTTGGAAAACTTTTTGCACAGCACATTTTTAGCAATACAGTTTTCAATTGGCACAGAAGTCTCATGTGAGAAGGATTGTGAAATGTTTGATTCTGTCTATGAAATGTCTAGAATTTCCTCATTCTACACAGGTGAAGTTTAAACAGGCTGTTACAGGGAGTTCAGTCACCACCCATGGGGGAGTTAGCTCAAATGTGCCAAAAGAATGCATGTAGTACTGAAAGGGAAGGTAAACTAGAGAGACGTGTTGCCAGTGTAGTTTCCTGTGAAACTAAAGTAGTTGCTAGTAGCAACCAAATGTCTGTTGGGACTATAGATAATAAAATTGCAAAAAAAAGAAGAATGCTTCTAGTAAGACATAAGATGTAGTCAGTGCAGACTCTGAGGTGTAAACTAGAAAGTGAACAGTTGCTCAGAGTTCAGGAGGAACGTGTCACGATGCATGCAAGCCCACAAAGAAATATAAAACATCAGAAATGTAGCCAAAGATGAAGCCGATCACAGATTATGTCTGGAAGCGCAAGCTCTGCAGTGTGAACGGGACTTTAACAGGAATTTAAGAAAATGCAAATAAGCGTCCAAGAGTTAAGGCCCATTTACCTCAGCCAATGATCGCTAAAATATCGCTAATCGCTGATCGTTTTAGCAATAATCGGTGCGTGTAAATGTGCGCCCATTGTCCGCTTTCGGGCACTGTTAGCTGATTGTTAAATTCAAGCTAACCTAAAAATTGTCCTTCACTCTTATCAGAAGTTCTCATTACGGGGAGAGCTGATAACATTGCTATTAACTGGCTAATAATGGGCTATTAACTGCATTCAGTGAAGGCTTCATTTACACACCTAATTGGTATTTAAGAAGCTGAGTAGCTACTTAATACTTTATGCAAAATGATCGCTCAAAGCCGTCACTCAATGCACTGCACCCGTAACACACTCACAGCTTCGAAAATATAATTGTTGTTGACCTGGGATCTTCTTATGACACATAGTCTTCATTATTAACTTTTTTCTTTGTCCCATCTCATTGGAGGGAAATCACAGTCAGCAAGTCTAGGGAATGTTTACTGGAGGGGCATGGAGACAATGGGATCTCCTGCAAATGGCTCATTTCATTATCACAATAACAAAGGGTTTCCGCCTAAATCCACTCAATTTTTCCCAGACCAGAAAGGTAGCAGATACCAGGGGACAATAGGATTTCATCACAGTGCTGTTTTTGGAAGAGCTTGCCATGTTTTTGTGATTTTGGACAACCCCCTTAATGTTACAGCATGTAGATGTAGGTGCTGGGGAATGGATCAGGATTAGTGTCCAACAGCGGTGTCAGACGGACCCGTTGGGTCTGGTAAATCTTCTCTGCAGCGTTGGATCATACATGGGGCTCATCAGAAGATTGGTATAGAGAAGGGTACACACCTACGAGGCGGAGCGTGCAGGCTGCACTATGTGTAGGAGACCCTCATGGCTTGGAGAGGTTTCTTATTTACCGCACTTCATAAATGATTATTTTGATGTGTTTTGATAGCGGAGGCTGTAATGTGTTATCATTACGATACATCGCCATAATGCAGGAGTGAGTGTAGGAAGCTACCAGATCTGCTAGTGAACCGTACATGGAAACATATGGCTCAGCATACATACACCACCAGTCACGTGGATCAGGAGACACTGCAGCTACTTCATCGCAACTTATAGGTGATGAACCAAAAATAATACATCCAGCATACTCATCCATTAATGATAGGAAAGCATACGCCCACTACTGAGCGCCACTTTACATTGTATACATAGTGATAGCATTAAGATATTGGGAAATTAGTAAAGAGATCACATTACCTATCCTGTATGACGCTTCAGAGCTGCACTCACTATACTGCTGGTGGAGTCACTGTGTACATACATTACTTATCCTGTACTGCTCCTGAGTTACATCCTGTATTATACTCCAGAGCTGCACTCACTATTCTGCTGGTGGAGTCACTGTGTACATACATTACTGATCCTGTACTGACCCTGAGTTACATCCTGTATTATACTCCAGAGCTGCACTCACTATTCTGCTTGTGGAGTCACTGTGTACATACATTACTTATCCTGTACTGCTCCTGAGTCACATCCTGTATTATACCCCAGAGCTGCACTCACTATTCTGCTGGTGGAGTCACTGTGTACATACATTACTGATCCTGTACTGCTCCTGAGTTACATCCTGTATTATACACCAGAGCTGCACTCACTATTCTGCTAGTGGAGTCACTGTGTACATACATTACTTATCCTGTACTGACCCTGAGTTACATCCTGTATTATACTCCAGAGCTGCACTCACTATTCTGCTGGTGGAGTCACTGTGTACATACATTACTTATCCTGTACTGCTCCTGAGTTACATCCTGTATTATACTGCAGAGCTGCACTCACTATTCTGCTGGTGGAGTCACTGTGTACATACATTACTTATCCTGTACTGATCCTGAGTTACATCCTGTATTATACCCCAGAGCTGCACTCACTATTCTGCTGGTGGAGTCACTGTATACATACATTACTTATCCTGTACTGCTCCTGAGTTACATCCTGTATTATACCCCAGAGCTGCACTCACTATTCTGCTGGTAGAGTCACTGTATACATACATTACTTATCCTGTACTGCTCCTGAGTTGCATCCTGTATTATACTCCAGAGCTGCACTCACTATTCTGCTGGTGGAGTCACTGTGTACATACATTACTTATCCTGTACTGACCCTGAGTTACATCCTGTATTATACCCCAGAGCTGCACTCACTATTCTGCTGGTGGAGTCACTGTGTACATACATTACTTATTCTGTACTGATCCTGAGTTACATCCTGTATTATACCCCAGAGCTGCACTCACTATTCTGCTGGTGGAGTCACTGTGTATATAATGTACATAGTGATCCTGAGTTACATCCTGTATTATACTCCAGAGCTGCACTCACTATTCTGCTGGTGGAGTCACTGTGTACATACATTACTTATTCTGTACTGATCCTGAGTTACATCCTGTATTATACCCCAGAGCTGCACTCACTATTCTGCTGGTGGAGTCACTGTGTATATAATGTACATAGTGATCCTGAGTTACAGCCTGTATTATACTCCAGAGCTGCACTCACTATTCTGCTGGTGGAGTCACTGTGTACATACATTACTTATTCTGTACTGATCCTGAGTTGCATCCTGTATTATACTCCAGAGCTGCACTCACTATTCTGCTGGTGGAGTCACTGTGTACATACATTACTTATCCTGTACTGACCCTGAGTTACATCCTGTATTATACCCCAGAGCTGCACTCACTATTCTGCTGGTGGAGTCACTGTGTATATAATGTACATAGTGATCCTGAGTTACATCCTGTATTATACTGCAGAGCTGCACTCACTATTCTGCTGGTGGAGTCACTGTGTACATACATTACTTATCCTGTACTGATCCTGAGTTACATCCTGTATTATACTCCAGAAGCTGCACTCACTATTCTGCTGGTGGAGTCACTGTGTACATACATTACTTATCCTGTACTGATCCTGAGTTATATCATGTATTATACCCCAGAGCTGTACTCACTATTCTGCTGGTGGAGTCACTGTGTACATACATTACTTATCCTGTACTGCTCCTGAGTTACATCCTGTATTATACCCCAGAGCTGTACTCACTATTCTCCTGGTGGAGTCACTGTGTACATACATTAGTTATCCTGTACTGATCCTGAGTTACATCCTGTATTATACTCCAGAAGCTGCACTCACTATTCTGCTGGTGGAGTCACTGTGTACATACATTACTTATCCTGTACTGATCCTGAGTTATATCATGTATTATACTCCAGAGCTGCACTCACTATTCTGCTGGTGGAGTCACTGTGTACATACATTACTTATCCTGTACTGCTCCTGAGTTACATCCTGTATTATACCCCAGAGCTGCACTCACTATTCTGCTGGTGGAGTCACTGTATACATACATTACTTATCCTGTACTGATCCTGAGTTACATCCTGTATTATACTCCAGAAGCTGCACTCACTATTCTGCTGGTGGAGTCACTGTGTACATACATTACTTATCCTGTACTGATCCTGAGTTATATCATGTATTATACTCCAGAGCTGCACTCACTATTCTGCTGGTGGAGTCACTGTGTACATACATTACTTATCCTGTACTGCTCCTGAGTTACATCCTGTATTATACCCCAGAGCTGCACTCACTATTCTGCTGGTGGAGTCACTGTGTACATACATTACTTATCCTGTACTGATCTGTTAATAAAAGCTGGAAGCTAGTCCCCCGGGCGGTCGTGGAGGCGTCCTGGGGGCACCAGGGTGGAGCGTTACCATGCTCGGTGATCTCCCCTCCTCCTATTACCCCCCAGCACCCACTACTCCCCTGGACTGTACAGTAGGAGCACATTTGTTACATCCTACTCTTTACCCCACTTTGCTTTGGGGGTTCCTTCTTCTTACATACGCCGATCGCCACCGGCGGGGATGATATGAGGAACTGAGAAGACCTTCTCAGGGGTTACACTGGACCCCGCAGGGTCTTCCAGGCGCTGCCCCCAATCATGTTTGTAAGAGATGAGAGGCCGGCGGGGTTCAGCTGGGAGGCTCTCGGCTCTCATGTGTAATGATTGCTCAGTGGTTGGCAGCGGCATTGTGCCCATCAGCCAGAATATCTATGGCTCCAGACTCTCTGGGTCAGCAGTGCCTCCGTCTTCGTGTTTGTGGAGCTGCTGGCGGAGGTCCGGCCTCACCGGCAACAGCACTAGTTTCGGGGGACGCACACAAGATCACAGGCTTTACTTCTTGGGGATGTCTGCCTCAGATAATCCCCATGTCTTGTTCAATAGTAAGTAGATCACAGGGTAAGCGGCTGCCGGGATACAGAGACCAGCTATATGAGCCGTGTAATACAGCAGCAAGACTTCAATCTTCCTGCAGCGCTCCCAGAGGAGGAACAGAGTATTACAATGGTTTCATTCAAATCAAACTGACTGTGATGCATAGGTGTAGTAAGTCTTCCACAGTGAGGGCCGCCCCTCCATTGTCATTGGTCAAGTGGCTAGCACATGACATTCCTGAACAGGTATCACCCTCCCATCCCCTGCATTAGAGGGGGTACCCCCCCTCCCTGCATTAAAGGGGTACCCCCCCTCCCTGCGTTAGAGGAGATGACAACCCCCTTCCTGCATTAGAGAGGATGACACCCCCCCGTCCTGCATTAGAGGGGGTACCCCCCCCTGCATTAGAGGGGATACCACCCCCCCTGCATTAGAAGGGATACCCCCCCTGCATTACAGGAGGTACCTCCCCTGCATTAGAGGGAATGACACCACCCTCCCTGCATTAGAGGGGTTACCACCCCCCCCTGCATTAGAGGGAATACCACCCCCCCTGTATTAGAGGGGATACCCCCCACCGCCCTGCATTACAGGAGGTACCTCCCCTGCATTAGAGGGGATACCACCCCCCCCAGCATTAGAGGGGATACCACCCCCCCCCCCCCCACCCGCATTACAGGAGGTACCTCCCCTGCATTAGAGGAGATAACACCCCCGCCCTGTATTAGAGGGGATGACCCCCCCCCCCCCCCGTCCTGCATTAGAGGGGATACCAACCCCCCCCCCCCCCCTGCATTAGAGGGGATGTTTAGTTTAGAAAACGAAATTAAAAGAGGAGGTCTTCTGATCGGGATCCTAAAATTTAGTAAAAGTGGAAAGAGAGGTTCCAAGGGGTCTCCTGCTCCAGAAGACCCGCTCTGTCCTAAACATAAAACACATTAATATCAACGAGCACTGTGTAATGCTTCATTTGCCCTGTGGAGGCGCTGCAGGGAAGCTGAACACTCACTGCCAGATTTCTTCAGAGATTTCAGGTGATCGATGAAGAAGCGAGAAGCTTATTGTCAAGGACCTCAAATAACAATGCGCATGTGCTGCACACTTCACACCCTGGGGGTTATTTATGCACATGTGCTGCACACTTCACACCCTGGGGGTTATTTATGGGGATGTGCTGCACACTTCACACCCTGGGAGTTATTTATGGGCATGTGCTGCCCACTTCACATCCTGGGAGTTATTTATGCGCATGTGCTGCACACTTCACACCCTGGGAGTTACTTATGGGCATGTGCTGCACATTTCACATACCTGGGGGTTATTTATGCGCATGTGCTGCACACTTCACACCCTGGGGGTTATTTATGCGCATGTGCTGCACACTTCACACGCCTGGGGGTTATTTAGGTGCATGTGCTGCACACTTCACACGCCTCGGGGATATTTATGGGCATGTGCTGCACACTTCACACCCTGGGGGTTATTTAGGTGCATGTGCTGCACAGTTCACGCGCCTGGGGGTTATTTATGGGCATGTGCTGCACACTTCACACCCTGGGGGTTATTTATGGGGATGTGCTGCACACTTCACACCCTGGGAGTTATTTATGGGCATGTGCTGCACACTTCACACCCTGGGAGTTATTTATGCGCATGTGCTGCACACTTCACACCCTGGGAGTTATTTATGGGCATGTGCTGCACATTTCACATACCTGGGGGTTATTTATGCGCATGTGCTGCACACTTCACACCCTGGGGGTTATTTATGCGCATGTGCTGCACACTTCACACACCTGGGGGTTATTTAGGTGCATGTGCTGCACACTTCACACCCTGGAGGTTATTTATGCGCATGTGCTGCATACTTCACACGCCTGGGTGTTATTTATGCACATGTGCTGCACACTTCACACGCCTCGGGGATATTTATGGGCATGTGCTGCACACTTCACACCCTGGGGGTTATTTAGGTGCATGTGCTGCACACTTCACGCGCATGGGGGTTATTTATGGGCATGGCTGCACACCTCACACCCTGGGGGTTATTTATGCGCATGTGCTGCACACTTCACACCCTGGGGGTTATTTATGCACATGTGCTGCACACTTCACATGCCTCGGGGTTATTTATGCGCATGTGCTGCACACTTGACACGCCTCGGGGTTATTTATGGGCATGTGCTGCACGCGTCACACCCTGGGGGTTATTTATGGGCATGTGCTGCACACTTCACATGCCTGGGGATTATTTATGCGCATGTGCTGCACACTTCACACGAATCGGGGTTATTTATGGGCATGTGCTGCACACTTCACACGCCTCAGGGTTATTTATGGGCATGTGCTGCACACTTCACAGCCTGGGAGTTATTTATGCGCATGTGCTGCACACTTTACACGCCTGGGGGTTATTTATGGGCATGTGCTGCACACTTCACACGCCTCAGGGTTATTTATGGGCATGTGCTGCACACTTCACACCCTGGGGGTTATTTATGGAGATGTGCTGCACACTTCACACGCCTGGGGGTTATTTATGGGCATGTGCTGCACACTTCACACCCTGGGGGTTATTTATGCACATGTGCTGCACACTTCACACTCTGGGGGTTATTTATGGGCATGTGCTGCACACTTCACACTCTGGGGGTTATTTATGGGCATGTGCTGCACACTTCACACGCCTGGGGGTTATTTATGCGCATGTGCTGCACACTTCACACCCTGGGGGTTATTTATGGGCATGTGCTGCACACTTCACACGCCTGGGGGTTATTTATGGGCATGTGCTGCACACTTCACACCCTGGGGGTTATTTATGGGCATGTGCTGCACACTTCACACGCCTGGGGGTTATTTATGGGCATATGCTGCACACTTCACACCCTGGGGGTTATTTATGCGCATGTGCTGCACACTGCACACCCTGGGGGTTATTTATGCGCATGTACTGCACACCTCACACGCCTGGGGGTTATTTATGGGCATGTGCTGCACACTTCACACTCTGGGGGTTATTTATGGGCATGTGCTGCACACTTCTCACCCTGGGGGTTATTTAGGTGCATGTGCTGCACACTTCACACTCTGGGGGTTATTTATGGGCATGTGCTGCACACTTCACACCCTGGGGGTTATTTATGCGCATGTGCTGCACACCTCACACCCTGGGAGTTATTTATGGGGATGTGCTGCACACTTCACACGCCTGGGGGTTATTTATGCGCATGTGCTGCACACTGCACACCCTGGGGGTTATTTATGCGCATATACTGCACACCTCACACGCCTGGGGGTTATTTAGGCGCATGTGCTGCACACCTCACACGCCTGGGGGTTATTTAGGCGCATGTGCTGCACACTTCACACCCTGGGGGTTATTTATGGGCATGTGCTGCACACTTCACACCCTGGGGGTTATTTATGGGGATGTGCTGCACACTTCACACCCTGGAGGTTATTTACGCACATGTGCTGCACACTGCACACCCTGGGGGTTATTTATGCGCATGTGCTGCACACTTCACACGCCTGGGGGTTATTTATGGGCATGTGCTGCACACTGCACACCCTGGGGGTTATTTATGCGCATGTACTGCACACCTCACATGCCTGGGGGTTATTTAGGCGCATGTGCTGCACACTTCACACCCTGGGGGTTATTTATGGGCATGTGCTGCACACTTCACACCCTGGGGGTTATTTATGGGGATGTACTGCACACTTCACACGGCTGGGGGTTATTTATGGGCATGTGCTGCACACTTCACACTGCTGGGGGTTATTTATGGGCATGTACTGCACACTTCACACGCCTGGGGGTTATTTATGGGCATGTGCTGCACACTGCACACCCTGGGGGTTATTTATGCGCATGTACTGCACACCTCACACGCCTGGGGGTTATTTAGGCGCATGTGCTGCACACTTCACACCCTGGGGGTTATTTATGGGCATGTGCTGCACACTTCACACCCTGGGGGTTATTTATGGGGATGTGCTGCAAACTTCACACCCTGGGGGTTATTTATGCACATGTG
This sequence comes from Eleutherodactylus coqui, assembly GCF_035609145.1. Taxonomy (NCBI): domain Eukaryota; kingdom Metazoa; phylum Chordata; class Amphibia; order Anura; family Eleutherodactylidae; genus Eleutherodactylus; species Eleutherodactylus coqui. Next base: position 5,879,601 of record NC_089843.1, on the reverse strand, counting down.
CTGCACACTTCACACGCCTGGGGGTTATTTATGAGGATGTGCTGCAAACTTCACACCCTGGGGGTTATTTATGGGCATGTGCTGCACACTGCACACCCTGGGGGTTATTTATGCGCATGTGCTGCACACCTCACACGCCTGGGGGTTATTTAGGCGCATGTGCTGCACACTTCACACGCCTCGGGGTTATTTATGCACATGTGCTGCACACTTCACACCCTGGGGGTTATTTATGCACATGTGCTGCACACTTCACACCCTGGGGGTTATTTATGGGGATGTGCTGCACACTTCACACCCTGGGGGTTATTTATGCACATGTGCCACTTGCGGATGTGCTGCATATTTTACGTGCGCAAAACCAAACAAACAAGCCCAAAAGGAAGTCAGAAGGTCTGAGGTCTCCTAACACCCGTCTAAAATACGCACGTAACGTGTATTCACTGCGTAACCACGGACTAGAATGCATGTAATGCGCACCAACATACGACACGCGGCGTTTCTTTGATGTGACCGAAAACGGTCTGACAAGTTAGCCCATGTGACTGTATAACCCCGATTAGTAAGCGCCATTCTTAGATGTCGCCTGACAAGGCAGATCCGATAACATCCGCCGACACCGGATAGAGACGGCGTCCTCAGAAATGTTTCACTTAGTTACAAATTAGTTCCAAACTGTAGCAAACAATTTGGGTATTTAAAATATTCAATGTTTGAGAAAACGAGAAAAAAAACACGAAACATGAAAAAAAAAATAGAAAGAAAAACTGTTCTTGATTATTTTTTGAGCTGTAAAACCCACCCAAATGTAAGATGAAGCGAGTCGTTCGCGAGGTGCGACATAACCCTTCAGCAAAGCTGTGAAGCAGCCACCAGAGCATTCTGGGAAACAACACTTGCTTTATTCTAATGCACATATGTCGGCGCGGCACCATATGTCCTCGCAAGCTATTTACAGTAATAATTAAATCTTAATCAACGTTTAACCTCTGTAAAATGTTTGAAGGATCTAATCACCCTTCAGACAGCACTAATGAAGGAGAAATAGATAAACATGTAGAGCGGAGCGGCGCTCCTCCGCACAGCGCTGCTGCAGAGCACCGGAGACATCCCGGGTGTCAGAGGTGGAGGAGCCAGGCTGCTGCAGCAGATGCCACAGCCAGGGACCGGACCGTTACCCAGCATTCCCTTCTCCATAAGAGGATACGGTGACCCAACGGGGATGCAGTGCAAAACCTCATGATCAGGGAGACATGAATATACACCGTGTATACCCCGCTGGTCAGGAGATTATATACTGTGTATACCCCGCTGGTCAGGAGATTATATACTGTGTATACCGCGCTGGTCAGTAGATTATATACTGTGTATACCCCACTGGTCAGGAGATTATATACTGTGTATACCCTGCTGGTCAGGAGATTATATACTGTGTATACCGCGCTGGTCAGTAGATTATATACTGTGTATACCCCGCTGGTCAGTAGATTATATACTGTGTATACCGCGCTGGTCAGGGGATTATATACTGTGTATACCCCGCTGGTCAGTAGAGTATATACCATGTATACCCCGCTGGTCAGTAGATTATACGATATGTATACCCCGCTGGTCAGTAGTTTATATACTGTGTATAACCCGCTGGTCAGTAGATTATATACTGTGTACATTGTGCTGGTCAGTAGATTATATACCGTGTATACCCCGCTGGTCAGGAGATTATATACTGTGTATACCCCGCTGGTCAGGAGATTATATACTGTGTACACCGCGCTGGTCAGTAGAGTATATACCATGTATACCCCGCTGGTCAGGGGATTATACACTGTGTATACCCTGCTGGTCAGGAGATTATATACTGCGTATACCGCGCTGGTCAGTAGATTATATACTGTGTATACCCCGCTGGTCAGTAGATTATATACTGTGTATACCCCGCTGGTCAGTAGATTATATACTGTGTATACCCCGCTGGACAGTAGATTATACACTGTGTATACCCCGCTGGTCAGTAGATTATATACTGCATATACCCCGCTGGTCAGTAGATCATACACTGTGTATACCCCGCTGGTCAGGAAATTATACACTGTGTATACCCCGCTGGTCAGTAGATTATACACTGTGTATACCCCGCTGGTCAGGAAATTATACACTGTGTATACCCCGCTGGTCAGTAGATTATACACTGTGTATACCCCGCTGGTCAGGGGATTATATACTGTGTATACCCCGCTGGTCAGTAGAGTATATACCATGTATACCCCGCTGGTCAGTAGATTATATACTGTGTATACCGCGCTGGTCAGGGGATTATATACTGTGTATACCCCGCTGGTCAGTAGAGTATATACCATGTATACCCCGCTGGTCAGTAGATTATACGATATGTATACCCCGCTGGTCAGTAGATTATATACTGTGTATAACCCGCTGGTCAGTAGATTATATACTGTGTACATTGTGCTGGTCAGTAGATTATATACCGTGTATACCCCGCTGGTCAGGAGATTATATACTGTGTATACCCCGCTGGTCAGGAGATTATATACTGTGTACACCGCGCTGGTCAGTAGAGTATATACCATGTATACCCCGCTGGTCAGGGGATTATACACTGTGTATACCCTGCTGGTCAGGAGATTATATACTGCGTATACCGCGCTGGTCAGTAGATTATATACTGTGTATACCCCGCTGGTCAGTAGATTATATACTGTGTATACCCCGCTGGTCAGTAGATTATATACTGTGTATACCCCGCTGGACAGTAGATTATACACTGTGTATACCCCGCTGGTCAGTAGATTATATACTGCATATACCCCGCTGGTCAGTAGATCATACACTGTGTATACCCCGCTGGTCAGTAGATTATATACTGCATATACCCCGCTGGTCAGTAGATCATACACTGTGTATACCCTGCTGGTCAGGAAATTATACACTGTGTATACCCCGCTGGTCAGTAGATTATATACCATGTATACAGCGCTGGTCAGTAGAGTATATACCATGTATACCCCGCTGGTCAGTAGATTATACACTGTGTATACCCCGCTGGTCAGTAGATTATACACTGTGTATACCCCGCTGGTCAGGAGATTATATACTGTGTATACCGCGCTGGTCAGGAGATTATATACTGTGTATACCGCGCTGGTCAGGAGATTATATACTGTGTATACCGCGCTGGTCAGTAGATTATATACCATGTATACCCCGCTGGTCAGTAGATTATGCACTGTGTATACCACGCTGGTCAGTAGAGTATATACCATGTATACTCCGCTGGTCAGGAGATTATACACTGTGTATACCCCGCTGGTCAGGAGATTATATACTGTGTATACCCCGCTGGTCAGAAGATTATACACTGTGTATACCCCGCTGGTCAGGAGATTATATGCTGTGTATACCCGGCTGGTTAGGAGATTATATACTGTGTATACCCCGCTGGTCAGTAGATTATATACTGTGTATTCCCTGCTGCTCAGTAGATTATACACCGTGTATACCCCTCTGGCCAGGATATTATATACCATGTATAGCGCGCTGGTCAGTAGATTATATACTGTGTATACCCCGCTGGTCAGTAGAGTATATACCATGTATACCCCACTGGTCAGTAGATTATACAATGTGTATACCGCACTGGTCAGGAGCTTATATACTGTGTATACCCTGCTGGGCAGTAGATTATACACTGTGTATACCCCGCTGGTCAGTAGATTATATACCATGTATACCGCGCTGGTCAGTAGATTATATGCTGCATATACCCCACTGGTCAGTAGAGTTTATGCTGCGTATATACGCCTGGTCAGTAGATCATATACTGTGTATACCCTGCTAGTCAGTAGATTATATACCATGTATACCCCCCTGGTCAGTAGATTATACGCTGTGTATACCCTGCTAGTAGGTAGATTATATACCATGTATACCCCGCTGATCAGTAGATTATATACTGTGTATACCGCGCTGGTCAGGAGATTATATACTGTGTATACCCCGTTGGTCAGTAGATTATACAATGTGTATACCGCGCTGGTCAGGAGCTTATATACTGTGTATACCCTGCTGGGCAGTAGATTATACACTGTGTATAGCCCGCTGGTCAGTAGATTATATACCATGTATACCGCGCTGGTCAGTAGATTATATGCTGCATATACCCCACTGGTCAGTAGATCATATACTGTGTATACCCTGCTAGTCAGTAGATTATATACCATGTATACCCCCCTGGTCAGTAGATTATATGCTGTGTATACCCTGCTAGTAGGTAGATTATATACCATGTATACCCCGCTGATCAGTAGATTATATACTGCGTATACCCCGCTGGCCAGTAGATTATATACTGTGTATACCGCGCTGGTCATTAGATTATATACTGTGTATACCCTGCTGGTCAGTAGATTATATACTGTGTATACCCTGCTGGTCAGTAGATTATATACTGCGTATACCCCGCTGGTCAGTAGATTATATACTACGTATACCCCGCTGGTAAGTAGATTATACACTGTGTATACCCTGTTGGTCAGGAGATTATATACTGTGTATACCCTGCTGGTCAGGAGATTATATATCGTGTATACCCCGCTGGTCAGGAGATTATATACCATGTATACCCCACTGGTCAGGAGATTATATACCATGTATACCCCGCTGGTCAGTAGATTATATACTGCGTATACCCCGCTGGCCAGTAGATTATATACTGTGTATACCCTGCTGGTCAGTAGATTATATACTGTGTATACCTCGCTGGTCAGGAGATTATATACTGCGTATACCCCGCTGGTAAGTAGATTATACACTGTGTATACCCCGCTGGTCAGTAGAGTATATACGATGTATACCCCGCTGGTCAGTAGATTATATACTACGTATACCCCGCTGGTAAATAGATTATACACTGTGTATACCTCGCTGGTCAGTAGATTATACACTCTGTATACCCCGCTGGTCAGTAGATTATATACTGTGTATACCCCGCTGGTAAATAGATTTTACGCTGTGCATACCCCACTAGTAGGTAGATTATATACTGTGTATACCCCGCTGTCCAGTAGATTATATACTGTGTATACCCCGCTGTCCAGTAGATTATATACTGTGTATACCCCGCTGCTCAGTAGATTATACACCGTGTATACCCCGCTGGTCAGGAGATTATATACTGTGTATACCCCGCTGGTCATGAGATTATATACTGTGTATACTCCGCTGCTCAGTAGATTATACACTGTGTATACCCCGCTGGTCAGTAGATTATATATGGTGTATACCCTGCTGGTCAGTAGATTATACAATGTGTATACCCCGCTGGTCAGTAGATTATATGCTGTGTATACCCTGCTGGTCAGTAGATTATATACTGTGTATACCCGGCTGGTTAGTAGACTATATACTGGGTATACCCCGCTGGTCAGTAGAGTATATACTGTGTATACCCCGCTGGTCGGTAGAGTATATATCACATATACCCCGCTGGTCAGTAAATTATATACTGTGTATACCCCGCTGGTCAATCTATTATTTGTTGTGTATACCCTGCTTGTCAGTAGATTATATACTGGATATACCCCGCTGGTCAGTAGATTATATGCTGCGTATACCCCCCTGGTCAGTAGAGTTTATGCTGTGTATAGACTCCTGGTCAGTAGATTATATACTGTGTATACCCTGTTGGTCAGTAGATTGTATGCTGTGTATACCCTGCTGAGCAGTGTAATATATGCTGCGTATACCCTGCTGGTCAGTAGATTATATACTGTGTATACCCCGCTTGTCAGTAGATTATATACAGTGTATACCCGGCTGGTTAGTAGATTATACACAGTGTATACGCCGCTGGTCAATAGATTATACACCGTGTATACCCCGCTGGTCAGTAGATTATACACCGTGTATACCCCGCTGGTCAGTAGAGTATATACCATGTATACCCCGCTGGTCAGTAGATTATACGATGTGTATACCCCGCTGGTCAGTAGATTATACAATGTGTATACCCTGCTGGTCAGAAGATTATATGCTGTGTATACCCCGCTGGTCAGTAGAGTATACAATGTGTATACCCCGCTGGTCAGTAGATTATATGCTATGTATACCCTGCTGGTCAGTAGATTATATGCTGCGTATACCCTGCTGGTCAGCAGATTATATGCTTTGTATACCCTGCTTGTCAGTATAATATATGCTGCGTATACCCTGGGGCAGATACACTGTGTACACACTAGAGATCTGTGGCAGACATATCGTGTACACTCTGATGATCGCCGGCAGATACACCTTGCATACCCTGGAGATCTTTGCCAGATACACCGTGTATACCTTGGTCATCGTCAGCAGATACACTTTATTTACCCCGGAGATTTACCCTTGTATACCCTGGTGATCGCTGGCAGATACACCTTGTATACCCTGGTGATCGCCGGCAGATACACCGTGTATACCCTGGAGATTGTCGGCAGATATGCTGTGTATACCCTGGAGATTGGTGGCAAACAGATTGTGTATACCCTGGTGATAGGTGGCGCATACACCGGTGATCATCAGTAGATACACTGTGTACACCCTGGTGGATAGTTGGCAGATACACCATGTATACTCTAGTGATCGCGGCAGATACACCATGTATTCCCTGGTGATCGTCGGCAGATACACCGTGTATACCATGGTGATAGGTGGGTCACCAGGGTATTTATCCTGGTGGTTAGCAGTATATATACTACATATATCCTGGTGGTTAGCTGTATATATACTGCATATATCCTGGGGGTTAGACGCATATATACTAAATATATCCTGGTAGTTTGACGTATATATACTACATATATCCTGGTGGTTAGCATTATACATACACTACATATATTCTGGTGGTCAGCAGTATATGCACTGCATATATCCTGGTGGTTATCCGCATATAAACTACGTATATCCTCTTCGTTAGCCGTATATACACTGCGTTTATCCTGGTGGTTAGAAAAACTTATGTGTAAAATCTGCTGCTCAGCAATACATACAGTGCATAATATGTCCTGCTTGACCGAGGTAGATACACTGTATATATCCTGTTGGACAGTGGTAGATACACTGTATATATCCTGGTGGTTAGTGGTAGATACACTGTATATATCCTGGTGGTCAGTGGTAGATGCACTGTATATATCCTGGTGGGCAGTGGTAGATACACTGTATATATCCTAGTGGTCAGTGGTAGATACACTGTATATATCCTGGTGGTTAGTGGTAGATACACTGTATATATCCTGGTGGTCAGTGGTAGATGCACTGTATATATCCTGGTGGACAGTGGTAGATACACTGTATATATCCTGGTGGTTAGTGGTAGATACACTGTATATATCCTGGTGGTTAGTGGTAGATACACTGTATATATCCTGGTGGTCAGTGGTAGATACACTGTATATATCCTGGTGGTTAGTGGTAGATACCCTGTATATATCCTGGTGGACAGTGGTAGATACACTGTATAAATCCTAGTGGTTTGCCGTATATACACTGCATATATCCTGCAGGTTAGCTGTATAGACAGTACATATACCGTGTTGGTCAGTGGTAGAAAATTTGTGTGTAAAATCTGCTGCTCAGCAATACATACAGTGCATAATATGTCCTGCTTCACAGAGGTAGATCCACGCTATATATCCTGGTGGACAGTGGCAGATACACTGTATTTATCCTGGTGAACAATGGTAGATACACTGTATATATCCTGGAGGTTAGTGGTAGGTACACTGTATATATCTTGCTGGAAAGTGGTAGATACACTGTATATATCCTGGAGATTAGTGGTAGATACACGGTATATATCCTGGTGGTTAGTGGTAGATACACTGTATATATCCTTATGGACAGTGGTAGATACACTGTATACATCCTGGTGGTCAGTGGTAGATACACAGTATATATCCTGGTGGTTAGTGGTAAATACACTGTATATATCCTGGTGGTCAGTGGTAAATACACTGTATATATCCTGGTGGTCAGTGGTAGATACACTATATATATTCTGGTGGATAGTGGTAGATACACTGTATATATCCTGGAGGTTAGTGGTAGATACACTGTATATATATTGCTGGAAAGTGGTAGATACACTGTACATATGTTGGTGGTTAGTGGTAGATACACTGTATATATCCTTATGGACAGTGGTAGATACAATGTATATATCCTAGTAGTCAGTGGTAGATACACTGTATACATCCTGGTGGACAGTGGTAGATACACTGTATATATTCTGGTGAACAGTGGTAGATACAATGTATATATCCTGCTGGACAGTGGTAGATACACTGTATATATCTTGGAGGTTAGTGGTAGATACACTGCATATATCCTAGTGGTTAGCAGTAGATACACTGTATATATCCTGGTGGACAGTGGTAGATATACTGTATATATCCTGGTGGTCAGTGGTAGATACACTGTATATATTCTGGTGAACAGTGGTGGATACACTGTATATATCCTGGTGGACAGTGGTAGATACACTGTATATATACTGGTGGACAGTGGTAGACACACTGTATATATCCTGGAGGACAGTGGTAGACACACTGTATATATCCTGGAGGTTAGTGGTAGATACACTGTATATATCCTGTTGGTCAGTAATAAAAAAACGTATGTGTAAAAATCTGCTGCTCAGCAATACATACAGTGCATAATATGTCCTGCTTTACCGAGGTAGATACACGCTATATATCCTACTTGTCATTGGTAGATACACTGTATATATCCTGGTGGACAGTGGTAGATACACTTTATATATCTTGGTGGTTAGTGGTAGATACACTGTATATATCCTGGTGGACAATGGTAGATACACTGTATATATCCTGGTGAACAATGGTAGATACACTGTATGTATCCTGGTTGTTAGTGATAAATACACTGTATATATCCTGGTGGTCAGTGGTAGATACACTGTATATATCTTTGTGGACAGTGGTAACTGCACTGTATATATCTTGGTGGACACTGGTAGATAAACTGTATATATCCTGGTGGTCAGTGGTGGATATACTGTATATATCCTGGTGTTTAGTGGTAGATATCTATATAAGACGAAAGCCCTCACTGACTCACTCACTCACTGACTGACAGACTCGCCAAAAGTTCTCCAACTTCCCGATGTCGTAGAAACATGAATTTTGGCACAAGCATAGATTATCTCCAAAATAGGAAAAGTAATTGGGTCCCAACTCGATTATTCAATTCTAGCGCAAATGAATTAGCGTCCAGATTTTACGTACGGAATCTAATTCTCTCACTTCCCGGTGTCATAGAAACTTGAAATTTGGCATGAGCATTGAATACGTCATAAATAGGAAAAGTTAATGGGTCCCAACTCGATTATTTAACTCTATACGCAAAAGAATTAGCGTCCAAATTTCACGTACGGAATCTAATTTTCTCACTTTCCGGTGTCATAGAAACGGGAAATTTGGCACGAGCATTGATTATGTCATAAATAGGAAAAGGTAATGGGTCCCAACTCCATTATTCAATTCTATGCGCAAAAGAATTAGCGTCCAAATTTTACGTATGAAAACTAATTCTCTCACTTCCTGATGTCATTTTATATGAAGGAAACGTCGCATGGTTACCTCCACGTGGGGTTTCCTGGGTAACGCAGAGAACTATGCAATATGGTGAACATATGCTTTTCCGGTATCTCTAAAGTAACCACGAGTTCATAAGATTTTCCGTGTGAACACCAGATAAACACCAGCACCAAATTAACTCGGGCGAAGCCGGGTATATCAGCTAGTACTGTATATATCCTGCTGGACAGTGGTAGATACACTGTATATATCCTGGTGGTTAGTGGTAGATACACTGTATATATCCTGCTGGACAGTGGTAGATACACTGTATATATCCTGCTGGACAATGGTAGATACACTGTATACATCCTGGTGGTTAGTGGTAGATGCAATGTATATAACTTAATGGTTGGCAGTTTTCTGGTGGTACCACGGCGGGATGTCCAGGCACATTAGGCCCCCTGGCTCAGCTATGCGGTCACTTTCCACTATAAGCAAACGAGCTACAAAATCCTCTTTCGACCCCGTATGTGCTGCAGTGAATAATTGAGACGCCGCGTACCCAACGCAAATAGGTGGATATGGCTGTTCCCCTCCCCCACTAAATATAGGATATGGGCTTGGGGGGCTGCAGAGAGATCATTCCTTATAACCAGATGTCACTGCTTGAGAAGACGTATAACTGCCCCATCCGGGGGGCAAAAACGTATGCAGCATATGAGGTGGGACAGATGGATACAATGGGAAGTATGGGGTCAGATATATCTGATTGTGGCCCAGTCACCTAGTGGTGATGTGTTATATACGTGGCTTACAGTCCGATGTCTGGTGGTATAAATACTGTTATTAGCCAGGTATGGAAGCGGCAATTGTGTAACACATCTGTGTATGCTGGAATTAACCCTTCCCTCTGCGGCCCTTTTAGTTGTTTCCAGTATTTTTCCTCTCCACTTTTTCTTTTCCAGTAACAACGCTCCATGAGGGCGTCGGGGCGCTTCAGGGGTCGCTCTCTGCTTTTTTTTTTGGAGGAGAGAAACGGAGATAAAACTGAAAAAAAACGGATCCGTTTTTTTCTGCTTTGATTTCAATAGGATTTAAGAAAAAAGGAAAAGCTCCTTTTTGCTTTCTATTCCGTCGGGTTTCATTTTTTAAGAACAAAAAAATAGTTCAGTCTGCAGTGCGAGAACAGCCCCGCCTGGACTGACCCTAACGCAGCTGTGAGAGCAGCCCCGCCTGGACTGACCCTGATGCTGATGTGAGAGCAGCCTCACCTGAACTGACCCTAATGGCGGTGTGTGAACAGCCTCGCCTGGACTGACCCTAATGCAGCTGTGAGAGCAGCCTCACCTGAACTGACCCTAATGGCGGTGTGAGAACAGCCTCGGCTGGACTGACCCTAACGCAGCTGTGAGAGCAGCCTCACCTGAACTGACCCTGATGCTGATGTGAGAGCAGCCCCGCCTGGACTGACCCTGATGCTGATGTGAGAGCAGCCTCACCTGAACTGACCCTAATGGCGGTGTGTGAACAGCCTCGCCTGGACTGACCCTAACGCAGCTGTGAGAGCAGCCTCACCTGAACTGACCCTAATGGCGGTGTGTGAACAGCCTCGCCTACACTGACCCTAATGGCGGTGTGTGAACAGCCTCGCCTGGACTGACCCTAACGCAGCTGTGACAGCAACCTCAACTGAACTGACTACCGCCGGTGTGAGAGCGGCCTCCGCTGAATTGACCATGATGCAGGTGTGAGAGCAGCCTCACCTTAACTGACCCTAATGCTGGTGTGAGAGCGGCCTCACCTGAACTGACCATAATGTTGCAGTGAGAGCGGACTCCCCTGAAGTGACCCTAATGCCGGTGTGAGAGAAACCTCACCTGGACTGACCCAAACGCAGCTGTGACAGCAGCCTCAACCGAACTGACTCTACCGCCGGTGTGAGAGCGGCCTCACCTGAACTGACCCTGATACAGGTGTGAGAGCAGGCTCACCTAAACTGAACCTAACGCCGGTGTGAGAGCGGCCTCACCTGAACTGACCCTGATACAGGTGTGAGAGCAGGCTCACCTGAACTGAACCTAACGCCGGTGTGAGAGCGGCCTCTCCTGAACTGACCCTACCGCTGGTGTGAGAGCGGCCTCACCTGAACTGACCCTACTGCCGGTGTGACAGAGGGCTCACCTGACCCGACCCTATCGCCGGTGTGAGAGCAGCCCCACCTGAACTGACCTTACCGCCGGTGTGAGAACGGCCCCAACTGAACTGACCCCAACGCCGGTGTGAGAACAGCCTCACCTAAACTGATCCTACCCCCGGTGTCAAAGCAGCCTCAAGTGAACTGACCCTGATGCAGATGTGGGAGCAGACTCAACTGAACTTACCCTAACGCCAGTGTGAGAGCGGCCTCACCTGAACTTACCCTAATGCCGGTGTGAGAGCAGCCTCACCTGTACCGACCCTAAGGCTGGTGTGAGAGCGGCCTCACATGAACTGACCCTAACGCAGCTGTGAGAGCAATCTCACCTGAACTAACTAACACAGGTCTGATAGCAGCCTCACCTGAACGGACCCTGATGCCGATGTGAGACAATGTGAGAGCAGCCTCAACTGAACTGATTCTATCGCCAGTGTAAGAGCGGCCTCACCTGAACTGACACTAACGCAGCTGTGAGAGCAGCCTCAACTGAACTGACCCTAACGCCGGTGTGAAAGTGGTCTCACCTTAACTGAATCTAATGTCGGTGTGAGAGCGGCCTCACCTGAACTGACCCTGATGGAAGTGAGAGAGCAGCCTCACCTGAATTGACCCTAATGCTGGTGTGAGAGCGGCCTCACCTGAACTGACCATAATGGTGGTGTGAGAGTGTACTCCCCTGAACTGACCCTAATGCCGGAGTGAGAACAGCCTCATCTGGACTGACTCTACCGCCGGTGTGAGAGAAGCCTCACCTGGACTGACCGTAATGCAGCTGTGAGAGCAGCCTCACCTGAACTGACCCTAATGCCTGTGTGATTGCCGCCTCACCTGAACTGACCCGAACGGCAGTGTGAGAGCGGCCTCACCTGAACTGACCCTAACGCAGCTGTGAGAGCAGCCTCACCTAAACTGACCCTATTGCATGTGCGAAATTGGCCTCACCTGGACTGACCCTGATGCAGGTGTGAGAGCAGCCTCACCTGAACTGACTCTAATGCCGGTGTGAAAGCGGCCTCACCTGAAATGACCCTAATTCAGCTGTAAGAGCAGCCTCATCTGAACTGACCCAATGCCGGTGTGAGAGCGGCCTCACCTGAACTGACCCCAACGCCGGTGTGAGAGCAGCCTCATCTGAACTGACCCCAATGCCATTGTGAGAGCGGCCTCACCTGAACTGACCCTAATGCCATTGTGAGAGCAGCCTCACCTGAACTGACCTAACACCGTTGTGAGAGCAGCCTCACCTGAACTGACCGTAATGCAGCTGTGAGAGCGGCCTGACTTTATAACATGAAAAAACTACATAAGGGCGCGGTCACACGAGCATAGGCGTATTTACGTTCGCACGTCCGCAGCGTATAATCGCCGGAAATAAAGTTTTTCGACGATCATGACCAGAACTAGAAAGCGTATTATCGTTTGTTCCTACTTTTCAAACGATCTTTTCGGCCATCGAATATGCGTTGGCACGTATTTCGGTCGCGTATGTTCTGTTTTTTGTGGGTTGCCGTTTTTTACGCGCCGTAAAATCGCCCGTGTGAACGAATACATTGGAAACCAACGCCTCAGATGGTCACGTATATACGATTGGGCGCAAAAACGCGCCGTATACTCGCTCGTGTGACCGCGCCCTTAGCCAGTAGATGGAATATGTGAAACCAAAATCAGTTAGGAGTTGTTCTAAACGTCCTACTGGAGTTTACACAGCAACTTCCTGAAAATACCAGTAACCAATTGATATGGCCTACATAGCACAAATCCCTGCCTAACCTGTTCCCGTCACACATACGACTGCATACATCCTAACTGTATATACCCCCGGCAGTTAGCATGTATATAGTCATCCATAGCCTACACCCGCCGACAACAGCTGCGATGACAGAGAGCTCTGATCGCGGCTGGTAACCCTTTAGGCTACTTTCATACAGGATAGAATATTCTGCAACAGGCTTGTGGACCATGCCGCTCCGGAACTCACACGACCACCACGGATTAGGATGCAGATTTGGCATCAGAATTCTGCCATTTTCAAATCGTGATCCGCATGTTAGCAGTCTAGCTTTGGCGCTGAACATTCCACAGGAGGCGTATTCCACCCCATGTGAAAGCCCCCACAAATGCTGCTGTAACACGTCTAATAGGCAGGCTGTTAAAATATGCGGTTAGAGAATCACAAGTTCAAGTCCTCTATGGGGAATAGCAAAACAAGCCCTCATGATACAGAACAAGCCCTCATGATACAAAACAAGCCCTCATGATACAGAACAAGCCCTCATGTAGATCTGTCATCGGAAGTTATGACTTTTTGAATGTGGGAATATCAAAATTGCAGAATGTGACCTGGCCGCCGCTCATCAATGACCCTGGGCCAGGAACGGCTTAAGTAACTGTAAACAAGGTGAGCTGAAAAACTCCAGAGGAAGGCAAAAAACCCAATGAGGCAGAAGCCAATTTAGCCCATTTGGGGGGAAAACTTCCCTCCCGGCTCCATCATGGCAGCCAGAATAATCTCTGCATCAACAGGGTTAAACGCAGTGGTGTATTTGGAATATAGTAGGGAAAAAAAAACCAAAAGTAATGAATAACAAATAACCTCCAGCCCAGGGGCAGCCCCCAGGGGAAACTACCAGGCATGGCCAGCGTATCCACAGTGTAAGGAGCGGAGCTCCAGCGGGTGGCGTCTGCTCAGGTCTCCACACCACATGTGTATCTGCTGCATCCCTGAGGAGGGAACACGCTAGTTCTGGAACAGGTAGGACGTATTGGGCTGAAGCCATAAAGTGTTATAAGCATTATACACTCTATTAGTCAAAAACCCACCCAGAAGAAATTGCTGTTTGGCTGTAAATCTCAGCCTGGGCTTCCATCTCAGGCAAATATGTAAATGATGAGAGTTGTGCTGCGATTAGATGAACGGTCTGGTCGCATCTTGTATCCAAGCTAGAGGCGGTGCAACAGGGTACAAGGGCCTCTATGCCTGCCCGTATCACATCTTGCATCGAAGCTAGAGGCGGTACAACAGGGTACTAGAGCCTCCATGCCCGCCCGTATCACATCTTGTATCCAAGCTAGAGGCGGTACAACAGGGTACTAGAGCCTCCATGCTTGTCTGTATCATATCTGGTATCCAAGCTACAGGCGGTACAACAGGGTACTAGCGCCTCTATGCCCACCAGTATCACATCTTGTATCCAAGCTAGAGGCGGTACAACAGGGGACTAGGGCCTCTATGCCTGCCCGTATCACATCTTGCATCGAAGCTAGAGGCGGTACAACAAGGTACTAGAGCCTCCATGCCTGTCTGTATCATATCTGGTATCCAAGCTACAGGCGGTACAACAGGGTACTAGCACCTCCATGCCCGCCCGTATCACATCTTGTATCCAAGCTAGAGGCGGTGCAACAGGGTACTAGGGCCTCCATGCCTGTCTGTATCACATCTGGTATCCAAGCTACAGGCGGTACAACAGGGTACTAGAGCCTCCATGCCTGTCTGTATCATATCTGGTATCCAAGCTACAGGCAGTACAACAGGGTACTAGAGCCTCCATGCCCCCATATCACATCTTGTATCCAAGCTAGAGGCGGTATAATAAAGTAGTAGAGCCTCCATGCCCCCCGTATCACGTCTTGTAGCCAAGCTAGAGGTGGTATAATAAAGTAGTAGAGCCTCCATGCCCCCATATCACATCTTGTATATGCTGACACTTGGTGGATGGGATAATGACAATCTGAGGGACAGACGTGCTCATATATAAAGTGGCAATAATATGTAAGCGCCCCCTCTGGATGCCCGTGGATTTCTGCAATGATTTCTAGTACAATGAGGTCTGATTGTATAACAATTATAGATGAACACAATGTGACGAATACACACAGACTGCTGTACTGCTCATCACCCACAGTGCAGGGAGGTACAGTAAGTCAACCTCTATCTTAGTGACTTCTCCAAGAGGTCTCTGTATTAACATATACGATAGCAGTGCAGGTCTCACCGATGCTTTGCCCATTAAATAAGGACACATGAAGAATGGTTACTGGCAGATCTGTTCTTTTCGGTGATTGGTCAGTGCGAGTCACACCTCAATGTAAGTAGTTTTCAGATGACCTCAGAAGACATGTAACAGGGACACAGAAAGCTGAAGTCCGCTACAAAAGCTAAAGGAAATGGCGGACATTCAGGACTGATCTACTTTTCCCCGGAGCGTTCTGTTATATCACTCCAAGAGTACAACGGGCAATCCGAAAAGAGGTGTGAAAGAACCCAAGAGGATCAGTAGAGGACCTACAAAAGAGTCTACAGGCTGCAGAGGCCTTTGTCCATGTGTCCTCTACTAGATACTGACCAAGAATGGGGATCATGGAAGGATGCCGCAAAGGAAGCCACTGCTGGGAAAAATACATTGCGGCCTGATTCAAGTTTGATTGAGACCACCTGGATGTCCCACAACGAGAAATGTTCTTTAAAGGATGAGACAAAAGTGGAGGTTTTTAGCAGAGGTAGAAGAATAATGCTCTGCAGCACCAAATCGTCCTGCAACTGTGAAGTCTGGTGGAGGGGGAGTCATGGTTTGGGGCTCTTTGCTCCTCAGGGCCTGGATGCCTTGTGATCATCGAGGGATCAATGAATTCTAAGGTAGATCAGCACATCTTACAGAAGGATGAATGTCGAGGACCTCAATGTGTAGAGACATTGAGTGATGCAACAAGACAACGACCCAAAGCACACAAATAATCACCTGTAAATAGTGGAAAAGAAAGATTTTGTATTTTGGAATGTCCAAAACCAAGTTCTAACCTTAAGTCTATGAAAATGCTATGTATGACTTGAACAGGGCTATGCTCACAAGGCATCTCAGAAATAATGATGAACTAAAATATTTGCAAGGAGGAAGGGTCCAAAACTCCTAAAACCTGTAGATGATCTCTAGAGATCCCATGTAGGGTTGGTCATTAACTGCTAGAAGTATAGATCCTGAAATACCATGTCTATGAAAGAAAGCCATGCTGGGATTTGTAGTACCAGGCTTCTGTGCTGCATCCAGGTGAAGAATTAAAAGTGAGCCAATTAAATGTTATTATCAGGATCTGCTCAGATGGAACCATAAAAGAGGAAAATTAGTGGTCCAACTCCTTGCCAGAGGCAAGAACCTGTCATCGAGCGATAAACTCTTCCTATAATGCACATTCCCCCCAGCGCTCCTCACGTAGGCCTTTCATCTTCTGTCCCATCAACACCAAAGAGTAGCAGCCGCAGCTGTCATTCAGCACCAAGTGCAGGTATACGAGTCTATAATGTTTGATGGCCGACCCCTGAGACAGCTGCCGGAAAGCCTCAAGACAGCAGAGGGAGCATGCAATGACATCAGCAGCCACCAGCCACCAGCCGTCACTTATTTTAACTGGAATGCCTACTTAGAGAAGTTGCAGGTCAGTAGTTTGGGTCTGCCCATGTATACCTCTAATGTAGCTAAATCTTATATACATTCATTGTCAAAAAACGGCGCCCCTAGAAGTTGTCGCTTTAAAACTCGGCATGCAGCTCCATCTCAGACAGATATGCAAAAAATTAAAGTGGACACTACGGGGAGGAACCAAGTGTCTTCAGCGATGATCCAGGTTTAATTTGGGCGCTGACGACGGCCGTGTTTGTGTCTGGAGACCTCAATCCTGCCCCCTGCTGGTGTGATGGTCTGGGGGCCATCGCATACTGATAGTCGTTCCCCCTAGTGGTGGTACGAGGGACAGCTCAGTGATGTGTTCGGGACATCCTGCAGCCACATGTGTTCCTCTGATGGAGGATCCTCAGAAGGATAATGCCCGGCCGCACACACAAGGGGATCACAGGAGCCCCACAACATGGTGACTCTTCTGTGCCTGGTCACCATGACCAATAGAACATGTATGGGACGAGTTTACACAGTCTAGAGAGCACTTACACATACAGAACGTGTATATCTCCTGGCCCCCATATCACATCTTGTATCCAAGCTAGAGGCGGTACAACAGGGTACTAGAGCCTCTATTCCCACCTTATCACATTTTGTATCCAAGCTAGAGGTGGTACAACAGGGTACTAGAGCCTCCATGCCCCCTGTATCACATTTTGTATCCAAGCTAGAGGTGGTACAACAGGCTACTAGAGCCTCCATGCCCACCTGTATCACATCTTGTATCCAAGCTAGAGGCGGTACAACAGGGTACTAGAGCCTCCATGCCCGCCTGTATCACATCTTGTATCTAAGCTAGAGGTGGTAAAACCGGGTACTAGAGCCTCCATGCCCACGCGTATCACATCTTGTATCCAAGCTAGAGGTGGTAAAACCAGGTACTAGAGCCTCCATGCCCACCTGTATCACATCTTATATCGAAACTATAGACAGTATAATAGGGTACTAGAGCCTCCATGCCCGGTTGTATCACATCTTGTATCCAAGCTAGAGGCGGTACAACAGGGTACTAGAGCCTCCATGCCCCCCGTATCACATCTTGTATCCAAGCTAGAGGTGGTACAACAGGGTACTAGAGCCTCCATGCCCCCCGTATCACATCTTGTATCCAAGCTAGAGGTGGTACAACAGGGTACTAGAGCCTCCATGCCGCCTGTATCACATCTTGTATCCAAGCTAGAGGCAGTACAGCAGAGTACTAGAGCCTCCATGCCTGCCCGTATCACATCTTGTATCTAAGCTAGAGGCGGTACAACAGGGTACTAGAACCTCCATGCCCACCCTTATCACATCTTTTATCCAAGCTAGAGTCTGTACAACAGGGTACTAGAGCCTCCATAGCCGCCTGTATCACATCTTGTATCCAAGCTAGAGGTGGTACAACAGGGTACCAGAGCCTCCATGCCCACCTGTATCACATCTTGTATCCAAGCTAGAGGCGGTACAACAGGGTACTAGAGCCTCCATGCCCGCCCGTATCACATATTATATCTAAGCTAGAGGCGGTACAACAGGGTACTAGAGCCTCCATGCCCCCCGTATCACATCTTGTATCCAAGCTAGAGTCTGTACAACAGGGTACTAGAGCCTCCATAGCCGCCTGTATCACATCTTGTATCCAAGCTAGAGGTGGTACAACAGTGTACCAGAGCCTCCATGCCCACCTGTATCACATCTTGTATCCAAGCTAGAGGTGGTACAACAGGGTACTAGAGCCTCCATGCCCACCTGTATCACATCTTGTATCCAAGCTAGAGGCGGTACAACAGGGTACTAGAGCCTCCATGTCCACCGTATCACATCTTGTATCCAAGCTAGAGGTGGTACAACAGGGTACTAGAGCCTCCATGCCCACCTGTATCACATCTTGTATCCAAGCTAGAGGTGGTACAACAGGGTACTAGAGCCTCCATGCCCCCCGTATTATATCTTGTATCCAAGCTAGAGGAAGTATAACAGGGTACTAGAGCCTCCATGTCCACCGTATCACATCTTGTATCCAAGCTAGAGTCTGTACAACAGGGTACTAGAGCCTCCATGTCCACCGTATCACATCTTGTATCCAAGCTAGAGGCGGTACAACAGGGTACTAGAGCCTCCATGTCCACCGTATCACATCTTGTATCCAAGCTAGAGGCGGTACAACAGGGTACTAGAGCCTCCATGACTGGCCGTATCACATCTTGTATCCAAGCTAGAGGCGGTACAACAGGGTACTAGAGCCTCCATGTCCACCGTATCACATCTTGTATCCTAGCTAGTGGCGGTACAACAGGGTACTAGAGCCTCCATGTCCACCGTATCACATCTTGTATCTAAGCTAGAGGCGGTACAACAGGGTACTAGAGCCTCCATGACTGGCCGTATCACATCTTGTATCCAAGCTAGAGGCGGTACAACAGGGTACTAGAGCCTCCATGTCCACCGTATCACATCTTGTATCCAAGCTAGAGGCGGTACAACAGGGTACTAGAGCCTCCATGCCTGCCCGTATCACATCTTGTATCCAAGCTAGAGGTGGTACAACAGGGTACTAGAACCTCCATGTCCGCCCGTATCACATCTTGTATCCAAGCTAGAGGCGGTACAACAGGGTACTAGAGCCTCCATGTCCATCTGTATCACATCTTGTATCCAAGCTAGAGGCGGTACAACAGGGTACTAGAGCCTCCATGCCCACCCGTATCACATCTTGTATCCAAGCTAGAGGCGGTACAACAGGGTACTAGAGCCTCCATGCCTGTCTGTATCACATCTTGTATCCAAGCTAGAGGTGGTACAACAGGGTACTAGAGCCTCCATGCCCGGCCGTATCACATCTTGTATCCAAGCTAGAAGCGGCCGAACTGGGTATAGAGCCTCCATGTTTACGTCTTGTGGAAGATCCACGGGTCTACATTTGAAAAAAGAAAATTCTGCTGACCAAAGTATATGAAGTCCAAAAATACACAATACGTCAATTTTTTTCACAAATAACAGTTTGATCAGAGGCTATAAAGTCCATATCGGGGATGATAATAAGCTCTGCAGAAGCGATCACTCGGAATATACTTGTTATAAGCCATAAATGAGTCTAACCAACAGTTGTGTCCATTGTCAGGGTGACCGCCCACTACAGTATATATATATATATTATACAGCGGTCTATGTATATAAGGGTGACCGCCCACTACAGTATATATATATATATTATACAGCGGTCTATGTATATAAGGGTGACCGCCCACTACAGTATATATATATATATTATACAGCGGTCTATGTATATAAGGGTGACCGCCCACTACAGTATATATATATATATTATACAGCGGTCTATGTATATAAGGGTGACCGCCCACTACAGTGTCGGATCCACAAAACGGTCCAAAGGAGAGGAACAACATGTCTTACTTCATGGGACGTCTAGAGATGGGAGGCCTCGTCCCGTCTGCACCATCAGAGCCGGAGGTCACCGTAAACTATAAACTGACCATCCAGTCACCTGCGTACAAACACACCTGGACCTGCCATCTTCACAGGTAGATGAGCCCTGCAGACATAATACCTTCCATCTGTCAGCACACCTTCTCAGTGTCAATGTCTCCTCGGGAACATCTGGAGCTCCGAGGCCGAGAGCCGCCTGACGGAGCAAAAGAAGAAAGTCAGTCCTTTTAATACACACCGAATGCCCCCTTTTCTAAAGCCCACCATTTGGAGCGCGTTGCATTGGACTCCTTTGCCCTTCGGAACCGCAGCAATTCGCGGTGATGCAGATTTCAATAGGTGAAGGAACATCGGCCCCTGCGGACAGGAAGCTTCTTGTAGTTGCTGCAGATTAGATGGCGATTCATGCTGCTTACGCCAAAATCTGACCTCCCATTAGCAACAGAGATCTGGCTCCATCTGACCAGGAGATGTTTTCCCGCTGCTCAGTGATACAAGTTTTGCGCTCTTTTGCCTGCTGGAGTCTTTCTGTTCCTCTTAGACACAATGGCGCTGGAACTGGTCGCCTGCTGTTATAGCCCATCCGTGCGGGGGAACGGCGAGTTGTGCGTTCGGACACGTTAGTTGGAGCTCCAGCGTTGTATTCAGCTGACTGTGCAGCCTGTTGGTCAGAGCGATTCCTGACATCCTCCTCCGACCCCTTTCAGGGATGAGTTGTTTCCGCAGGATCCCCTACCGTTGGATGTTTTCCTTAATCGCGCCATTCTCAGTATACTCTCCACACCGTTACACGAGAAACCCTCCGCGGTTGGTGGTGAGACCCCGGCTAGTCCAGCACTGATGATCAGGCCTTGTTAGAAGTCGCTCCGATCGCTGGATTTCCCATGTAATGTGGATTCACACTTAAACTGATCCACGGAAAAGGTGTCACGTGATTTTATGCTCCGGGGTCACCGGGGAGAATTACCGTACAGGGGACAGCCAATCATGAGAGGGTTGGGGTCTAACGAAGAGCCTGGGGTTCTAATAAAGTAGTCGGAAGCTGTAATAAGGGGGCCATATATTGCAGGTACACAATATATTAAAGGGGTTGTCCCGCGGCAGCAAGTGGGTCTATACACTTCTGTATGGCCATATTAATGCACTTTGTAATGTACATTGTGCATTAATTATGAGCCATACAGAAGTTATCAGAAGTTATTCACTTACCTGCTCCGTTGCTGGCGTCCTCGTTTCCATGGAGGCCGTCTAATTTTCGGCGTCTAATGGCCAAATTAGACGCGCTTGCGCAGTCCGGGTCTTCTTCTTTCCTCAATGGGGCCGCTCGTGCTGGATGCCGGCTCCGTGTAGCTCCGCCCCGTCACGTGCCGATTCCAGCCAATCAGGAGGCTGGAATCGGCAATGGACCGCACAGAAGACCTGCGGTCCACCGAGAGAGAAGATCCCGGCGGCCATCTTCAGCAGGTAAGTAAGAAGTCACCGGAGCGCGGGGATTCAGGTAAGCACTCTCCGGTGTTCTTTTTTAACCCCTGCATTGGGGTTGTCTCGCGCCGAACGGGGGGGGGAGGGGGGTTGAAAGAAAAAAAAAACCTGTTTCGGCGCGGGACAAACCCTTTAACCCTTTCCAATCCTTTTTTTTCACCCTCCATTCTCCCCAGCTCCAATTTATTTAAATGCCCATTCGGCATTCTCCCTTTATCCTCCTGATCTTTGAGAGCCGAGATCAGGGCGGTGCCGGCGGTCACACAACCTTGTCGAACACCAGACGAGGTCTCAAAACTAGCAGAGGTTAAATTGATGATACGGACTTTGGCGGATGTGCCCTGATGCATGTCGTTTAGTAGGTTTAGAAGGGATGTGAGGACGCCGATGCCACGCAAGGCCTTCCAGAGGGCTTCTCTGTCGACCGAGTCGAACGCCGCCTTGAGATCGACATATGCGATGAGGAGCGGTTTGTTAAATTGTCTGTGTATCTCTGAGAGGAGCCTGAGAGCGAGTATGGCATCCATGGTGGAGCGCCTGCTGTGAAGCCTGACTGCTAGGGTCTCCGCTTGGAGGTCGGGAGTGGTCGTACCCTTGAGAGTAGAACGTGCGCGAAGACCTTGCCGGGAACCGAGAGGACCGTTATCGGCCTGTAGCTAGAGTATGCAGTTTTTGGGCCCTTCCCCTTGTACAGGGCGAGGATGTTGCCCTCCTTCCATTCGACGCGCAGAAATAGTTGATGTAAAGCAGTGCTTATCGGCTCAATTGCACATTTCAGCAGTTCGGGTGGAATGCCATCTGAGCCGGCGGGGCGTCCGCATCTAAATAGCAGAGTGGACCTCTTCCCGTGACGGAGCATCTGTAGGCACAGAATGATCGTCTACAGCGATGGATGTAAGGTCATCGAGGTCATGGCACGGATTAGCCGGTGGATGGTTAGGGCGGATGAGAAATGTTCACGCCAGCGTTGTAGAGTCTCGTCATGGTTGGTACAAGGGCTGCCATTGGATTTGTGGATTGGCGTATGGCGGCTGGTCCCTGAGGACCCTCGGATTCTGGCGACTGCTTTGTACGCTGCTCTTAGATTGTTTGACTTCAGACCCTCCTCAGCTTCATCAGCCAGAGCATTGTAGTACCGCTCCCTGTCTTTCTTGGCCTTTGCCCGGAACACGCCCTTCAGCCTCTTACATTCCACTTGGTCGTTTTCAATGCGGGCTTTCGTCTTCGCTTCAAGGACCTACATAGTGTCGTCCATTAGCCAGGGCTGCCTACAGGGACGCCGGTATCCGAGAAGGGTCTTTGCGGCTCCACGGATAGCATCTCTTGTGACATTCCAAGCCTCCTCTGGTTCATCTGGGAGATTGCCCAGAACGTGGAACCGGTTCTCGATTGCGATGTTGTATTGACATTCGAGTGCTGGATTTTCCCTCAGAGCATCAACATTTAATGAAGGTTGTGATTTGGTCTTATGGGGCAAACAGAGTGGAACTGCTATTTCGGCAACAAGCAAACGGTGGTCTGTGTTTGCTGGAGCTTCTGGGTGCAACAGATAAGTAAAAGTACCTCCTCCGACATCTGCACTGAATGGAACAATGCTCTCGGTCGTGGTCATTCTAGATTGGCGCTACGGACCATCGTTGTCCAAGCGTGATAACTAATTAACTAACCGGCGGTCACATGATCACCAGGCGGAATGCGGAAGTGTTACTTCTGCATTCTCTCTGCATTACATAGCGCTAATTGAGAGCTATGTAATGTGTAAAGGCGAAGGCAGAAGGGGTTAAAAACCCTTTCTGCCTTCGCCTTGCGGGGCCCCCGATGAGGACCAGTACAGGAGTGAATCTGCAGCCGTTGTGTCTGACGAGCCCTGCAGTGGCGGGCCTGTTCCGACCTCGGAGCTATAGAGGAAGCTCATGATGTCAGAACAGGTCAGGCATTGGAGTGGAGAGGGTTAATGTGTAGTTGTGCAGTGTAGAAGCAAAGTCTCGCAATGGACTTAAAGTCCAGACTTGAACCTCCTCGGAATGCTCAGTCGGAACCTGGAAGGAGCGCCTCATGCAGGACAGCCTCCCCGTCGTGAGCTGCGGCAGCTTTACAAGGATGGGACCTCCAGCTAGAAGTGTTGTCTAGTTGGAGTGACTGCTCCTGAGGGAGGGCGCCGAGAGATGAGGGGGCAGATACTTTCTCACATGGATAAGACGGTTGACATTTCCATAATCACTATTTTGTTAGCAAAAAAGCAAACATACAAATCGACGAGCCGTCAAACCCGCCGCAAAAGAATACTGCAGCAGGCAAAGTCTTTATTCATAAACTGGACAATGGCGGACCCAAACAGAGCCAGGTCTGCGGACAAACAGCAAGCGGAGACGGCCCGGTCTGCGGACTGACAACTGAAACACGGGTCTGCCGAGGATGCCGCAATATGGTTGTCAGCAGCACATTGCTCCATGTGACAGGAGATGCGCTGCCTTCACGATGAGCAGATGTGCTGCGTTGGCCCCAATGCCTGACATCGGCGGCACCAATGCCTGAGATCGGCGGCACCAATGACTGGGATCGGCGGCACCAATGACTGGGATCGGCGGCACCAATGACTGGGATCGGCGGCACCAATGACTGGGATCGGCGGCACCAATGACTGGGATCGGCGGCACCAATGACTGGGATCGGCGGCACCAATGACTGAGATGGGCGGCAGCAATGACTGACATAGGCGGCACCAATGACTGAGATCGGTGGCAGCAATGACTGACATAGGCGGCACCAATGACTGAGATCGGCGGCCCCAATGACTGAGATCGGCGGCCCCAATGACTGAGATCGGCGGCCCCAATGACTGAGATCGGCGGCACCAATGACTGAGATCGGCGGCAGCAATGACTGACATAGGCGGCACCAATGACTGAGATTGGCGGCAGCAATGACTGACATAGGCGGCACCAATGACTGAGATCGGCGGCACCAATGACTGAGATCGGCGGCACCAATGACTGAGATCGGCGGCCCCAATGACTGAGATCGGCGGCACCAATGACTGACATAGGCAGCACCAATGACTGAGATTGGCGGCAGCAATGACTGACATAGGCGGCACCAATGACTGAGATCGGCAGGAGCAATGACTGACATAGGCGGCACCAATGACTGACATAGGCGGCACCAATGACTGGGATCGGCGGCACCAATGACTGGGATCGGCAGCACCAATGACTGACATAGGCAGCACCAATGACTGAGATTGGCGGCAGCAATGACTGACATAGGCGGCACCAATGACTGAGATCGGCGGCAGCAATGACTGACATAGGCGGCACCAATGACTGAGATCGGCGGCACTAATGACTGAGATCGGCGGCCCCAATGACTGAGATCGGCGGCCCCAATGACTGAGATCGGCGGCCCCAATGACTGAGATCGGCGGCACCAATGACTGAGATCGGCAGCACCAATGACTGAGATCGGCGGCACCAATGACTGACATAGGCGGCACCAATGACTGACATAGGCGGCACCAATGACTGACATAGGCGGCACCAATGACTGACATAGGCGGCACCAATGACTGAGATCGGCGGCACCAATGACTGAGATCGGCGGCCCCAATGACTGAGATCGGCGGCCCCAATGACTGAGATCGGCGGCCCCAATGACTGAGATCGGCGGCTCCAATGACTGAGATCGGCGGCACCAATGACTGAGATCGGCGGCCCCAATGACTGAGATCGGCGGCCCCAATGACTGAGATCGGCGGCACCAATGACTGAGATCGGCGGCACCAATGACTAACATAGGCGGCACCAATGACTGACATAGGCGGCACCAATGACTGACATAGGCGGCACCAATGACTGAGATCGGCGGCCCCAATGACTGAGATCGGCGGCCCCAATGACTGAGATCGGCGGCCCCAATGACTGAGATCGGCGGCACCAATGACTGAGATCGGCGGCACCAATGACTGAGATCGGCGGCACCAATGACTGAGATCGGCGGCACCAATGACTGACATAGGCGGCACCAATGACTAAGATTGATGGCACCAATGACTAACATAGGCGGCACCAATGACTGAGATCGGCGGCACCAATGACTGAGATCGGCGGCACCAATGACTGAGATCAGCGGCACCAATGACTGAGATCGGCGGCACCAATGACTGAGATCAGCGGCACCAATGACTGAGATCGGCGGCACCAAGAACGCTCATGTGACTGTTCACCCCCATAGTGTTTCACGGCTGTCGGTGGCACGTCCACGATCACACGGGGAGATGTGTCACCGAGAAAAAACATAATTCAGGTAGGATAAAAGGCACAGTCAGCGGACGAGTGCTCACCGCCAGCAGCTGACCGCTGCTGTTACACGACTGTTGATGCTCACATATTTCAGGTTATTGCCAGGTTCAACTTCGGGTTTTTTCACGCAGGACGACTGGCGGTCGCTTTAGCGCCCGATAACTGTGCCAACAATTATCGCTCCTATGCTTTCACACAGCAGATGATTAGTGAATGGTGGCGGAGCGCGCCGGAGGTCTCAAGCAGCCACCTGCAGACTGAACAGGCAGATACACGACTGCCTGATCATATGGACGATCACTAGGTGAGCTAAAAGCCAAGCCTCTCTAACAGTTAGGTGATTCTCGCTCACTTGCCTGGAGGGTCCCACATGGGGCAACAGTCATCCATAATCACTCTTTTGGGAAAGTACCCTTACAGACAGCAGGCTGCACCCAGCAACCAGTGCTAAGGCCTTTGTGCGAGTGGCGGACACTAGCGCTCGTGTATTAGCAGCAGAGCAGCTACAGTGAATCAGTCAGGTGATGGCTGCAGCCAATCAGAGTCCTGTTCTGAACTCCTGGCATCATGGCACCCACGATGTTGAGGACTGATGCCAGGAGTTCAGAACAGGAGGCTGCAGTCTCTGATTGGCTGCAGCGGTCACCTGACATCCAGCCTGTGCTAACGGCTGGAGATTCAGTGGAGCTGCTCTGCTGCTACCAGGGGAACAAGAGAGGTAAGTGCCTATTCTGTCGTTACTGTATAGCATACCTGGCTATTTGAAAAAAAAAATAAGTTTTTCTACTTAAACGACCCCTTTAAAGGAGCCAATGAGATCGCTCGGTTCTCTAGCTAAACACTGCCAATGTTGGTGTGAAAAGTGTGCAATACTAGAAACCATCTGGGGGGCTAATACTTTAGCACAATGCTGTATTCTCAGAGCTGGCAAGACACATGATGGGACAGATTTCTTGCTGTTATGTCTGATCATCAGGCTGTCTAAAAGGGACAACAATCAGCTGACAAGTGTGTCACTCACTGATTGGCTGCACAGACAGTCCTACCAACTGTCCTCTCCATAGTATTATCTGCTATGTGGGGCGCAGTGACCTCGCCTGGCAAAGGCATTTGGAGATCCCTTCAAGAATTCAGGTCAGATCACAGAGTGAGGCAGCAATCCACCCCCAGAAGAAGTTGTCGTTCTCCTGTAGTACCCGGCATGCAGGTCCATCTCAGGCAGATAATGATGAGAGTTGTGGTGATTAGATGGACGATCACCGGACACCCTAGAAGTGGTTCCCCCTTTGGCCTAAAAAAGGCTCTCAGTTACAGCAAATGGGGAGCGAAATGCCGAAAGATACCATATGGAATCTCTATGCCTTCATGCCTGCGAGTATCACATCTTGTATCCAAGCTAGAGGCGGTACAACAAGATACTAGAGCCTGCATGCCCGTCTGTATTACATTTTGTATCCAAGCTAGAGGCAGTAAAATAGGGTACTAGAACCTCCATGCACCCTGTATCACATATTGTATCCAAGCTACAGGTGGTACAACAGGGTACAAGAGCCTGCAGGCCTGCCAGTATCACATCTTCTATCCAAGCTAGAGGCGGTAAAACTGGGTAATGGGCCTCCCTGCCCCCAAATATCAAGTCTTGTATCCAAGCTAGAGGCGATACAGTAGGGTGCTGGAGCCTCCATGCCCCCCTGTATCACATGTTGTATCCAAGATAGAGGTGGTACAACTAGATACTAGAGCCTCCATGCTCACCCATATCACATCTTGTATCCAAGCTAGAGGTGGTACAACAGGGTACTAAAGCCTCCATGCCCATCAGTATCGCATCTTGTATCCAAGCTAGAGGCGATAAAACAGGGTACTAGAGCCTACATGCTTTATGTGTATATACTGAGGAAAATCTACCTCACCTCTATGTATATATACTGAGAGGAATCTACCACACCTCTATGTGTATATGCTGAGGAGAATCTACCTCCCCTCTATGTGTATATACTGAGGAGAATCTACCTCACCTCTGTGTGTATATACTGAGGAGAATCGACCTCCCCTCTATGTGTATATACCGAGGAGAATCTACCTCCCCTCTATGTGTATATACCGAGGAGAATCTACCTCCCCTCTATGTGTATATACTGAGGAGAATCTACCTCCCTCTATGTGTATATACTGAGGAGAATCTACCCCACCTCTATGTGTATATACTGAGGAGAATCTACCTCAGCTCTCTGTGTATATACTGAGGAGACTCTACCTCAGCTCTCTGTGTATATACTGAGGAGACTCTGCCTCAGCTCTCTGTGTATATACTGAGGAGACTCTACCTCACCTCTATGTGTATATACTGAGAAGAATCTACCTCCCTTCTATGTGTATATACTGAGGAGAATCTACCTCCCTCTATGTGTATATACTGAGGAGAATCTACCTCACCTCTATGTATATATACTGAGAGGAATCTACCTTCCCTCTATGTGTATATACTGAGGAGAATCTACGTCACCTCTATGTGTATATACTGAAGAGAATCTACCTCACCTCTATGTGTATATACTGAGGAGAATCTACGTCACCTCTATGTGTATATACTGAGGAGAATCTACCTCCCCTCTATATGTATATACTGAGGAGAATCTACCTCACCTCTATGTATATATACTGAGAGGAATCTACCTCACCTCTATGTGTATATACTGAGGAGAATCTACCTCCCCTCTATCCGTAAATACTGAGGAGAATCTACCTCACCTCTATGTATATATACTGAGAGGAATCTACCTCCCCTCTATGTGCATATACTGAGGAGAATCTACCTCCCCTCTATGTGTATATACTGAGGAGAATCTACCTCACCTCTATGTGTATATACTGAGGAGAATCTACCTCCCCTCTATGTGTATATACTGAGGAGACTCTACCTCAGCTCTCTGTGTATATACTGAGGAGACTCTACCTCACCTCTATGTGTATATACTGAGAAGAATCTACCTCCCTTCTATGTGTATATACTGAGGAGAATCTACCTCCCTCTATGTGTATATACTGAGGAGAATCTACCTCACCTCTATGTATATATACTGAGAGGAATCTACCTTCCCTCTATGTGTATATACTGAGGAGAATCTACGTCACCTCTATGTGTATATACTGAAGAGAATCTACCTCACCTCTATGTGTATATACTGAGGAGAATCTACGTCACCTCTATGTATATATACTGAGAGGAATCTACCTCACCTCTATGTGTATATACTGAGGAGAATCTACCTCCCCTCTATCCGTAAATACTGAGGAGAATCTACCTCACCTCTATGTATATATACTGAGAGGAATCTACCTCCCCTCTATGTGCATATACTGAGGAGAATCTACCTCCCCTCTATGTGTATATACTGAGGAGAATCTACCTCACCTCTATGTGTATATACTGAGGAGAATCTACCTCCCCTCTATGTGTATATACTGAGGAGACTCTACCTCAGCTCTCTGTGTATATACTGAGGAGACTCTACCTCACCTCTATGTGTATATACTGAGAAGAATCTACCTCCCTTCTATGTGTATATACTGAGGAGAATCTACCTCCCTCTATGTGTATATACTGAGGAGAATCTACCTCACCTCTATGTATATATACTGAGAGGAATCTACCTTCCCTCTATGTGCATATACTGAGGAGAATCTACGTCACCTCTATGTGTATATACTGAGGAGAATCTACCTCCCCTCTATATGTATATACTGAGGAGAATCTACCTCACCTCTATGTATATATACTGAGAGGAATCTACCTCACCTCTATGTGTATATACTGAGGAGAATCTACCTCCCCTCTATCCGTAAATACTGAGGAGAATCTACCTCCCCTCTATGTGTATATACTGAGGAGAATCTACCTCCCCTCTATGTGTATATACTGAGGAGAATCTACCTCACCTCTATGTATATATACTGAGAGGAATCTACCTCCCCTCTATGTGCATATACTGAGGAGAATCTACCTCCACTCTATGTGTATATACTGAGGAGAATCTACCTCACCTCTGTGTGTATATACTGAGGAGAATCGACCTCCCCTCTATGTGTATATACTGAGGAGTATCTACATCCCCTCTATGTGCATATACTGAGGAGAATCTACCTCCCCTCTATGTGTATATACTGAGGAGAATCTACCTCCCTCTATGTGTATATACTGAGGAGAATCTACCTCACCTCTATGTGTATATACTGAGGAGAATCTACCTCACCTCTATGTGTATATACTGAGGAGAATCTACCTCAGCTCTCTGTGTATATACTGAGGAGAATCTACCTCACCTCTATGTGTATATACTGAGGAGAATCTACCTCCCCTCTATGTGTATACACTGAGGAGAATCTACCTCCCTCTATGTGTATATACTGAGGAGAATCTACCTCACCTCTATGTATATATACTGAAAGGAATCTACCTTCCCTCTATGTGTATATACTGAGGAGAATCTATGTCACCTCTATGTGTATATACTGAGGAGAATCTACCTCCTCTCTATCCGTATATACTGAGGAGAATCTACCTCCCCTCTATGTGTATATACTGAGGAGAATCTACATCCCCTCTATGTGCATATACTGAGGAGAATCTACCTCCCCTCTATGTGTATATACTGAGGAGAATCTACCTCCCTCTATGTGTATATACTGAGGAGAATCTACCTCACCTCTATGTGTATATACTGAGGAGAATCTACCTCACCTCTATGTGTATATACTGAGGAGAATCTACCTCAGCTCTCTGTGTATATACTGAGGAGAATCTACCTCACCTCTATGTGTATATACTGAGGAGAATCTACCTCCCCTCTATGTGTATATACTGAGGAGAATCTACCTCCCTCTATGTGTATATACTGAGGAGAATCTACCTCACCTCTATGTATATATACTGAGAGGAATCTACCTTCCCTCTATGTGTATATACTGAGGAGAATCTAGGTCACCTCTATGTGTATATACTGAGGAGAATCTACCTCCTCTCTATCCGTATATACTGAGGAGAATCTACCTCACCTCTATGTATATATACTGAGAGGAATCTACCTCCCCTCTATGTGCATATACTGAGTAGAATCTACGTCACCTCTCTGTGTATATACTGAGGAGAATCTACCTCACCTCTATGTATATATACTGAGGAGAGTCTACCTCCCCTCTATGTGTATATACTAAGGAGAATCTACCTCGCTCTATGTGTATTAACTGAGGAGAATCTACCTCACCTCTATGTATATATACTGAGGAGAATCTACGTCCCCTCTATGTGTATATACTAAGGAGAATCTACCTCCCTCTATGTGTATATACTAAAGAGAATCTACCTCCCCTCTATGTGTATATACTGAGGAGAATCTACCTCCTCTCTAAGTGTATATACTGGGGAGAATCTACCTCACCTCTTTGTGTATATACTGAGGAGAATTTACCTCATCTCTATGCGTATATACTGAGGAGAATCTACCTCCCCTATATGTGTATATACTGAAGAGAACCTACCTCACCTCTATGTGTATATACCGAGGAGAATCTATCTCCCCTCTATGTGTATATACTGAGGAGAATCTACCTCCCCTCTATGTGTATATACTGAGGAGAATCTACCTCATCTATATGTGTGTATATACGGAGGAGAATCTACTTCACCTCTATGTGTATATACTGAGGAGAATCTACCTCTGTTCTATGTGTATATACGGAGGAGAATCTACCTCCCCTCTATGTATATATACTGAGGAGAATCTACCTCCCCTCTATGTGTATATACTGAGGAGAACCTACCTCACCTCTATGTGTATATACTGAGGAAAATCTACCTCCCCTCTATGTGTATATACTGAGGAGAATCTACCTCATCTATATGTGTGTATATATGGAGGAGAATCTCCCTCACCTCTATGTGTATATACTGAGGAGAATCTACCTCACCTCTGTGTATATACTGAGGAGAATCTACCTCCCCTCTATGTGTATATACTGATTAGAATATACCTCCCCTCTATGTGTATATACTGAGGAGAATATACCTCCCCTCTATGTGTTTATACTGAGGAGAATGTACCTCACCTCTATGTGTATATACTGAGGAGAATCTACCTCCTCTCTATGTGTATATACTGAGGAGAATCTATCTCCTCTCTATGTGTATATACTGAGGAGAATCTACCTCACCTCTATGTGTATAAACTGAGGAGAATCTACCTCACCTCTGTGTGTATATACTTAGGAGAATCTACCTCACCTCTGTGTATATACTGAGGAGAATCTACCTCCCCTCTATGTGTATATACTGATTAGAATATACCTCCCCTCTATGTGTATATACTGAGGAGAATATACCTCCCCTCTATGTGTTTATACTGAGGAGAATGTACCTCACCTCTATGTGTATATACTGAGGAGAATCTACCTCCTCTCTATGTGTATATACTGGGGAGAATCTATCTCCTCTCTATGTGTATATACTGAGGAGAATCTACCTCACCTCTATGTGTATATAATGAGGAGAATCTACCTCCCTCTATGTGTATATACTGAGGAGAACCTACCTCACACCTATGTGTATTTACTGAGAAGAATCTACGTCACCTCTCTGTATATACTGAGGAGAATCTACCTCCCCTCTATATGTATATACTGGGGAGAATCTACCTCACCTCTATGTGTATATACTGAGGAGAATCTACCTCTCTTCTATGTGTATATACTGAGGAGAATCAACCTCTCCTGTATGTGTATATACTGAGGAGAATCTACCTCCCCTCTATGTGTATATAGTGAGGAGAATCTACCCCACCTCTATGTGTATATACTGAGGAGAATCTACCTCCCCTATATGTGTATATACTGAGGAGAACCTACCTCACCTCTATGTGTATATACCGAGGAGAATCTACCTTCCCTCGATGTGTATATACTGAGGAGAATCTACCTCACCTCTATGTGTATATACTGAGGAGAATCTACCTTCCCTCTGTGTGTATATACTGAGGAGAATTTACCTCACCTCTATGTGTATATACTGAGGAGAATCTACCTCCCCTCTATGTGTATATACTGAGGAGAATCTACCTCACCTCTATGTGTATATACTGAGGAGAACCTACCTCACCTCTATGTGTATATACCGAGGAGAATCTACCTCCCCTCTATGTATATATACCGAGGAGAATCTACCTCCCCTCTATGTGTATATACTGTGGAGAATCTACCTCATCTATATGTGTGTATATATGGAGGAGAATCTACCTCACCTCTATGTGTATATACTGAGGAGAATCTACCTCAACTCTGAGTGTATAAACTGAGGAGAATCTAACTCACCTCTGTGTGTATATACTGAGGAGAATCTACCTCCCCTCTATGTGTATATACTGAGGAGAATCTACCTCCCCTCTCTGTGTATATACTGAGGAGAATCTACGTCCCTCTATGTGTATATACTGAGGAGAATCTACCTCACCTCTGTGTGTATATACTGAGGAGAATCTACTTCAGCTCTATTTATATATACTGAGAGGAATCTGCCTCACCTCTATGTATATATACTGAGAGGAATCTACCTCCCTATATGTGTATATACTGAGGAGAATCTACCTCTCCTCTATGTGTATAGACTGGGGAGAATCTACCTCCCCTCTATGTGTATATACTGAGGAGAATCTACCTCCTCTCTATGTGTATATACTGAGGAGAATCTACCTCCTCTCTATGTGTATACACTGAGGAGAATCTACCTCACCTCTATGTGTATATACTGAGGAGAATCTACCTCCTCTCTATGTGTATATACTGAGGAGAATCTACCTCCTCTCTATGTGTATATACTGAGGAGAATCTACCTCCTCTCTATGTGTATATAATGAGGAGAATCTACCTCCCTCTATGTGTATATACTGAGGAGAACCTACCTCACACCTATGTGTATTTACTGAGAAGAATCTACGTCACCTCTCTATATATACTGAGGAGAATCTATCTCAACTCTATGTGTATTTACTGAGGAGAATCTACGTCCCCTCTATATGCATATACTGAGGAGAATCTACCTCCCCTCTATGTGTATATACTGAGGAGAATCTACCTCCCCTCTATGTGTATATACTGAGGAGAATCTACCTCCCCTCTATGTGTATATACTGAGGAGAATCTACCTCTCCTCTATGTGTATATACTGAGGAGAATCTACCTCTCCTCTATGTGTATATACTGAGGAGAATCTACCTCCCCTCTATGTGTATATACTGAGGAGAATTTACCTCACCTCTATGTGTATATACTGAGGAGAACCTAACTCTCCTCTATCTGTATATACCAAGGAGAATCTACCTCCCCTCTATGTGTATATACTGAGGAGAATCTACCTCACCTTTATGTGTATATACTGAGGAGAATCTACCTCCCTCTATGTGTATATACTGAGGAGAACCTAACTCACCTCTATCTGTATATACCGAGGATAATCTACCTCCCCTCTATGTGTATATACTGAGGAGAATCTACCTCACCTTTATGTGTATATACTGAGGAGAATCTACCTCCCTCTATGTGTATATACTGAGGGAATCTACCTCCCTCTATGTGTATATACTGAGGGAATCTACCTCCCTCTATGTGTATATACTGAGGGAATCTACCTCCCCTCTATGTGCATATACTGAGGAGAATCTACCTCACCTCTATGTGTATATACTGAGGAGAATCTACCTCAACTCTATGTGTATATACTGAGGAGAATCTTCCTCACCTATATGTCTATATACTGTGGAGAATCTACCTCACCTATATGTGTATATACTGAGGAGAATCTACCTCACCTCTATGTGTATATACTGAGGAGAATCTATCTCCCCTCTATGTGTATTTACTGAGGAGAATCTACCTCCCCTCTATGTGTATATACTGAGGAGAATCTACCTCACCTCTATGTGTATATACTGAGGAGAATCTATTACACCTCTATGTGTATATACTGAGGAGAATCTACCTAACCTCTATGTGTATATACTGAGGAGAATCTACCTCACCTCTATGTGTATATACTGAGGAGAATCTACCTCACCTCTATGTGTATATACTGAGGAGAATCTACCTAACCTCTATGTGTATATACTGAGGAGAATCTACCTCACCTCTATGTGTATATACTGAGGAGAATCTACCTCACCTCTATGTGTATATACTGAGGAGAATCTACCTAACCTCTATGTGTATATACTGAAAGGCTGTAAAGTACATAAGGAAGCGGCCATTGGCTGCAGGGATGGAGACTCTAAGGCTAAGAAGAGGCTGCAACCTCCAGTCTGGGGGTAAATTTGAACGAAAAGCGGCGTTACCTTCAAGGGTATAAAGTGAGTAGAGTGGGAGGGGCGGAACCTTGTGCAGACGGACACCGGTACATGCAGACTGAGGAGAAGCTAACACTTCTCTATGTGTATACATATTTTATTCCTCGCTTTCTATGAAGTAACCCCCATTTCATAAAATTTTCTGTGTGAACAACAAGTAAACACTGGTACTACATTACCTCCGGTGACGCCGGGCATGTCAGCTAGTATTACTTATATATATATTCCTTCTAGGGGAGGATGTTTGTAGCGGTTTCTAGCACTGGAGCCTCAGGTATAGTAGCTGCAGGTCTGGAGAGTTCTCAGAAAGAAAGCCAGAAGGTCTCATTAGAATTGCAGAGAAGCAAGTAGAACTGGAGCATGATTAAGGCCCAATGTCCACGGGCGAAACTGAATTGTGAGGTCTGCATTGACGATCCGCAGTTCAAGCTGCCCATAGACTAACATGGGTGTCCGCAGCTGAACTTAAGCATGCAGACTTGTTTCGTCCAGAAAACTAATCGCAGCATGCTCCATTTTGCTGCAGATCCCGAAGCGATGGCTTCCATTAAAGTCAATAGAAGCTGTCCAATCCCCGGGAGAGCAGGAAGTTTGAAAAAAACAAAAAAAACCTCCGCTGCACACGTCCACCGGCGCTTCCGCCCACATCCTTAGTGGAGCAGAAAGAAGACCCGCACATCCACCAGAGGATCCAGACGGGTAAGTAGTGTCCTCGGCAACAGGCAGGTGGGATTCCGCTGCAGGCTCCTGCCCGCGGAATCTGACCCGCTGTGGACATGAGGCCCAAGGCTTGGAGCACAATAATGAAACGCTGGTGCAGTGGCAGGGTCAGGCTATTATAATGGGCAAGTCAGGAACAGAGGCAGGACTAGATAACTGGGATCAGGGAAGAAGGGTGAGAGTCATGCAGGGGAGCTGTCCACAGGCTGGAGAGCTGCCGACTGGAGCGCAGAAGGTCTCCGCTTGGATTCCTTACATTGTTACTGACCATGAGTGTGTATATATATACTTCTTTTAGGGAGGGATGTTACTGACTACGAGTGTATACATATGAGATGGACCAGCTATGCGCCATCTCAACAGAGGTGTTTCGGCTCGGTTTCCGTTGGGGGAAGTTTATGGCTGCTTCAGGGGAATGAAGGAGATGAGTGGAAGATTGTTGCATCTAAATACAAATATGACTAAAGGTTGGATACTTCTTGAACACCTCGTGTGTGTGTATATATATATATATATATATATCTATCTGTGTATGGTATGCAGCATTACCAGGATCAGAGCGCCTGGCTGCATCTTCCTGACGCTATACCATAAGCGGCAGCGTGCGGCTGGCGGCAGCGGCACATTAACCAGGATAACATTTGTGCAGAAAACCAAATGCTTCCATTTACATTGCTGCATCTTTGTTTATCAGCCTAATAAGTCTGGGCACTGTAATGAAGGGTGGGCAGCGCTCGTTAATAGCTGGTGTCACCGTGCCGGCGCGGCGCCAGGGGCTGTACTGTAACAGGGACTATGTGGAAAGATGGTAGGAGAGACTTGTGCGACCAGCTGGCCCGCGCTCACTAGTCACAGCCGGGCTGCAGATGCTATTTTTGGCCGCTCGTACAGCAGGAGCCCCTCTGCATCTCGGTAGTCAAGGCTCATCCGTTGGCCACCGCGGCAGCGTTACATCAGCGCCTTGCTGCCAGCTGCTGCCAGGACAGACTACTACTCTGCTGCAGTCCGCAGCCCGCGGCCACCTGCTTCTCCTCTGAACGGCGACGCTACAACCGCACGCTCGTTATCTCAAGTGTCCGATTTATTTAACCCTTTATAGGGAACCTGCCACGTCTGGCAGACACAACGTTACGGTGCTGTTAGGGGAGGGAACAGGGAGGCATTTTTATACTCGCTCACTCCAGCGATCCAATGGTGTCATCTGGTGAAGTCTCCGCACCGCACGAAAATCTGACTCTCTTCAGAGTCCCGTGCTCTCCTATACAAGTGGTGCAGAGTGTTGAGGCAGCAGTCCTAGGCTCTTGCTCACGACCTGAAGGTTGCAGGTTCCACCCCAGGTCAAGGTTGGTTCCTCCCTTCTGAGGTCGGTAAGATGAGCACCCAGCTGGGGGGTAATAAATAAAAAGTACTTGAAAGTGGAATAAGTTGGCGCTATACAACAACATTTAATGGGAGAGCGTGCGCACAGGACTCGGAAAAAAGGCGGATGTTGATGGTGTGCGCGATCTTCAGCAAGGACTCCGCGGCGAGTGTAAAAATGTCACCTGTTACCTCCCTGACAGCGCGGGGCCCCGGGCATATTATGCGCATTGTCTCTTTAGTTACTGTCTTATTGGGAAATGTTTGTTCTGATTTCTACAGAGTCCGAGTCGTAGAAGTAGGCGAGGCGGGCGCTCACCGAGTGTGCCACCCCAGCGCCCAGACAGAAGCCAAGTACCGAGCATCTGCACAATGGCCGTGCGCTCTGGTGTTTTCTCACGGTGCGGGGTAGCCACGGCCAGGGCTGATTGCAGCATGCAAGAAGTTAAATAACCACGATCAGGCAGAGGAGAGGAACTGGGCAGAGCGCCCCCCGAGGGCGGAACTGAAGGCAGCGTGCTGCAGAAATGTCCCATAAGAAGAAATGACAAGAAATAGATGCCGCTGGCCTCCTACACTGCTCAACCAAAGGTCAAGTTTACGGTGCGAACAGGGCGAATGGAGGTCAAAGATCAAGTAAGCTCAGGTGCGACCTGCAGGCGGGCGAGAGGAAACCATGGGACGGATATACGTGACGCTTAATCCCAGCAGGTGACTTGGAGGCCACAGACCTCTTCATCAGCCACCTAGACTAACATGTAACAGTACGCAAATCCTCAGGGACAAGCCGATGAGCGCAGCCCCCTCCGTACACTGCCTGCGCCTGGGTCAGCCCCCTCCGTGCACCTCCTGCACGTGGCGCAGCCCCCTCCGTGCACCGTCTGCGACGAGTGCAGCCCGTCCGTATACTGCCTGCGCCCAGTGCACCCCTCTCCATATACCGCCTGCATGCTGTGCAGCCCAAGCCATGCACCCCCTGCACCCCACACAGCCCCCTCCGTGCACCGCCTGCACGCAGCGCAGCCCACTCCGTCTACCACCTGCGCCACGCGCAGGCCCCTCCGTACACCGCCTTCACTCGGCACAGCCTCCTCCGTGCACCCCCTGCACCCCACACAGCCTCCTCCGTGCACCCCCTGCACCCCACACAGCCTCCTCCGTGCACCCCCTGCACCCCACACAGCCTCCTCCGTGCACCCCCTGCACCCCACACAGCCTCCTCCGTACACCGCCTTCACTCGGCACAGCCTCCTCCGTGCACCCCCTGAACCCCACACAGCCTCCTCCGTGCACCCCCTGCACCCCACAAAGCCTCCTCCGTGCACCCCCTGCACCCCACACAGCCTCCTCCGTGCACCCCCTGCACCCCACACAGCCTCCTCTGTGCACCCCCTGCACCCCACACAGCCTCCTCCGTGCACCCCCTGCACCCCACACAGGCCTCCTCCGTGCACCCCCTGCACCCCACACAGCCTCCTCCGTGCACCCCCTGCACCCCACACAGCCTCCTCCGCCTGCACATTTATGAGCGCTGTATAATGGAGTTCTAATCCACTTCCCGTCCTCAGCGATCTCTAGATCTCTGCTTGCTGTGACTGACTGGGAACATCCCTGCTTACACACAAAGACTGATACACGTTTCCTGCACTGAGACATTGTTACAAAGTATTAGCATAGCAGAGACTTGTACTGGATACAACTGTGGACGGTTGTGGGGGGGGGAATCAGGATGCTCAGGATGAGCAGCGCTGCCCCTTCCCATCGGTCCGTGGATGTATCGTGAATAGAAGCCGTCGCTCGCAGCAGCGCCGAACACGAGCAGATTCACCCCAGAAGGGAGAAGACAGAAGCAATCTGCGGACAGACGCTGCCACCCTGCTGCTGGGAAGGCTGCCCTCCTCTCCCACACTGAGGTGCAGGCAGTACTCGGGCTCTTGGCGGGCGCTACCCGGCATCCATCTGCCTGCTGGGAATCTGGACACTTAACCTCTCGGCTGCCAGGAGCGGGGCTCCAGCGACACCTCCTGTCATCTGCGAGGCCTCAGCTGGAGATTGCTGCTCCACGACTCTGCAGAAACCACACTGCGGCGACCGTCCGGCCCTGGACAAACAAGATGGCTGCACGCTTCTCTGACCCGCACGCGCATAGGCAGCATGCTGTGTCTTTACACGGGGCGATCTGTGGGGCGGAGATGCCGGCAGGTCGTCCTAAAGATAATCGTTGGGGTGCTTTACTGCAGAGGCGAAGCTGCCCGCCTCTGTTCACAGGAAGCAGGCCGTCTGATCGGCTGTCCACGTGGGCCGATCCATCAGAAACTGAACAAGAAGCAAGTGAAGTGTCGCTGGTCGTGCATCGCTGCCGGCGTTCGGAGTCTTACTGGATCGCGGGAATATGAAGGATTTCTCGAACCGTGTAAAAGGGCCCCCAGACTACTGACGCTACTGGGGGTCAGCATCCATCTTGGTCCACCCAGGACTTCACTTTACACTAGAGGTCATGTGACTTCCTGTCTAGGCGACCACCCTTTCAGCCCATGAGGCTACTGCATGGATCCCCATCTGCTACGCCACCGGGCCGCCATCTTACAAAGCATATCGGACGCATGAGAAGACCGCGCAGTGTAAATCCCCTGCTACCTGCGCAGCGAGGCGCCGGCGTCACACGTCTGTCAGCTAATCCTATGACAGAGAGCAACT
Organism: Eleutherodactylus coqui; assembly: GCF_035609145.1. NCBI lineage: Eukaryota > Metazoa > Chordata > Amphibia > Anura > Eleutherodactylidae > Eleutherodactylus > Eleutherodactylus coqui. The sequence goes on along the minus strand of NC_089843.1, from coordinate 5,838,993 downwards.
GTAATGGCGTCCGTCAGGGTCCGTCACTTGAGCGCTGCACGCTGATAGACTGAACTGAGGTTGTGAATGGCGCCACCGATGCAGAGCGTGTCCTGAGCGGTCAGTTTGGTGGGTCACCCAGCGGCGGCTCTGATGGAATGTCACGTTGGCGCCCTCGCCCCTCCTGCTCGCTCAGATCTGTCACCGGGCATCACGGAGTACTGCATGCAAGCCTCCATCTGCTCGGCAGTCTGACTGCTCATGTAAATGAGGACAAGTCACAGTTACATCACAACAACCACCCGAGATATTGATGTGCGTCCCGCGCGCCGTTCTCGCTCTCCGCAAGCTGTCATGTTTTATCCTGACACAAGCAAGAAGAACACGACTTCCTCTCACATGTCGGATTGTCAGCTGAGATCAGCGCACGGCGTGTACTGCGTCCCCGGATACTGACTGACCCCCATCTAGTAGCGCTGGGCTCCTGTGTCCTATAGAACCACAGTGATTCATCATGGCGTAGATCCCACAAGGTGATGAAATGGTTCTGCAGGAATATCGGCCCCTGCGGACAGGAAGCTTCTTGTAGTTGCTGCAGATTAGATGGCGGTGCTGACATGTTCTGACCGGCTGACAGGAAGGGGTCAGCGATTCATGCTGCTTGTGCCAAATTCTGACCTCCCATCAGCAACAGGAATCTGCATCCATCTGACCAGGAGATGTTTCTCCGCTGCTCAGTGATACAAGTTTTGCGCTCTTTTGGACTCTCGCTGGAGTCTGTTTCTCTTAGGCACATGGAATCTTACGTTCTCTTTAACTTACCTTTGCTACAACATCATCACCAACTTAACCCTTTAATAATAGATAAATAAAGCACGGACAACCAAGTTGGAACAAGACGGCCGCGGTCTTTATTGATGGGATTATATGAACACTTTGGGATCAAATGAAACAAAACCATTAATAATAAATACCGTCTTTAAGACGCGCTAAAACCAACCACAACCCCCAAGTCCCCTTGCCCACCCGCCTAATGCGGGCTACAAATCCCCATCAATCAACCGCGACAGCCTGCAGGGAGGGAGGGAGGCTGCTTTACAGCCAAAGATGCCCGGTACCTCTTTGCCGATTACCTAAATGCCCTCTGTTCACAGCCCCCTCCACTCCCGTTATCCAATCACATCGGCTTCCACCACACCGCTCCTGCCCAGCAACGGGCAGAGCTTCCCGCTCTTTTTAGGCCACCAATCAATGCCCGCTGCCAGCTTTACCTCAAACCGCCTGGCAACGACACCCCGGCCAATCACAGCAGGAGACCATCACCAACTATTACCTGACAGAATGATCTGAGAGCCAAGTTAATTAACCTTTTAATCACCATAGCAGTATACATTATGGTCCCACATAAACCTATTGTATAACACCAGAACGCTCCCAGATCCCATGCGGATCTCCCTCCTGAGCGTCACTCCATCCGTACAATGGCGCTGGAACTGGTCGTCCGCTGTTATACCATCCGTGCGGAGGAACGGCGAGTTGTGCGTTCGGACACGTTAGTTGTAGCTCTAGCGTTGTACTCAGCTGGCTGTGCAGCCTGTTGGTCAGAACGATTCCTGACATCCTCCTCCGACCCCTTTCAGTGATGAGCTGTTTCCGTCCACAGGATCCCCTTTCGCTGGATGTTTTCCTCGATCGCGCCATTCTCTGTATACTCTATGCACCGTTAGAGTAGAGCCCCCTGCGGTTGTTGGTGAGACCCCGGCTAGTCTAGCACTGATGACCGGCCTCATTGGAAGTCACACCAATCGCAGGATTTTCCCCATCTGTTTCCAAACTTGTCACATAATGTTATGCTGCACTCCGGGGTCTCTGGAATAATTTCCATACAGGAAGCGCCACCCGTGAGAGGGCCGGGGGTCTAATAGAATTTGTTATAGATATTCTGGCCCTTTTACTTTCTACAGGAACCTTCCCGTCTGCCGCAATAGAGGAGAGGCCGGAGAACAGGTTGTGTCACCCTTCAGGCCCATCAGGGGTCATGGCTCAGAAGCAGCACTTACACCCTTCAGGCCCATCAGGGGATGTGGCACGGAAGCAGCATTTACACCCTTCAGGCCCATTGGGGCACTTACACCCTTCAGGCCCATCGGGGGTCATGGCTCAGAAGCAGCACTTACACCCTTCAGGCCCATCAGGGGATGTGGCACGGAAGCAGCATTTACACCCTTCAGGCCCATCGGGGCACTTACACCATTCAGGCCCATCGGGGGACGCGGTTCGGAAGCAGCACTTACACACTTCAGGCCCATCGGGCACTTACACCCTTCAGGCCCATCGGGGCACTTACACCGTTCAGGCCCATCGGGGCACTTACACCGTTCAGGCCCATCGGGGCACTTACACCGTTCAGGCCCATCGGGGGACGCGGCTCGGAAGCAGCACTTACATTCTTCAGGCCCAACGGGCACTTACACACTTCAGGCCCATCGGGCACTTACACTCTTCAGGCCCATCGGGGCACTTACACTCTTCAGGCCCATCGGGGCACTTACACTCTTCAGGCCCATCGGGGCATGCGGCTCGGAAGCAGCACTTACACACTTCAGGCCCATCGGGGCACTTACACCCTTCAGGCCCATCGGGGCACTTACACCCTTCAGGCCCATCGGGGCACTTACACCCTTCAGGCCCATCGGGGCACTTACACCCTTCAGGCCCATCGGGGCACTTACACCCTTCAGGCCCATCGGGGCACTTACACCCTTCAGGCCCATCGGGGCACTTACACCCTTCAGGCCCATCGGGGCACTTACACCCTTCAGGCCCATCGGGGCACTTACACCCTTCAGGCCGCTCGGAAGCAGCACTTACACACTTCAGGCCCATCGGGCACTTACACCCTTCAGGCCCATCGGGGCACTTACACCCTTCAGGCCCATCGGGGCACTTACACCCTTCAGGCCCATCGGGGCACTTACACCCTTCAGGCCCATCGGGGCACTTACACCCTTCAGGCCCATCGGGGCACTTACACCCTTCAGGCCCATCGGGGCACTTACACCCTTCAGGCCCATCGGGGCACTTACACCCTTCAGGCCCATCGGGGCACTTACACCCTTCAGGCCCATCGGGGCACTTACACCCTTCAGGCCCATCGGGGCACTTACACCCTTCAGGCCGCTCGGAAGCAGCACTTACACCCTTCAGGCCCATCGGGGCACTTACACCCTTCAGGCCCATCGGGGCACTTACACCCTTCAGGCCCATCGGGGCACTTACACCCTTCAGGCCCATCGGGGCACTTACACCCTTCAGGCCCATCGGGGCACTTACACCCTTCAGGCCCATCGGGGCACTTACACCCTTCAGGCCCATCGGGGCACTTACACCCTTCAGGCCCATCGGGGCACTTACACCCTTCAGGCCCATCGGGGCACTTACACCCTTCAGGCCCATCGGGGCACTTACACCCTTCAGGCCCATCGGGGCACTTACACCCTTCAGGCCCATCGGGGCACTTACACCCTTCAGGCCCATCGGGGCACTTACACCCTTCAGGCCCATCGGGGCACTTACACCCTTCAGGCCCATCGGGGCACTTACACCCTTCAGGCCCATCGGGGCACTTACACCCTTCAGGCCCATCGGGGCACTTACACCCTTCAGGCCCATCGGGGCACTTACACCCTTCAGGCCCATCGGGGCACTTACACCCTTCAGGCCCATCGGGGCACTTACACCCTTCAGGCCCATTGGGACACGCGGCTCGGAAGCAGCACTTACACCCTTCAGGCCCATCGGGGCACTTACACCTTTCAGGCCCATTGGGACACGCGGCTCGGAAGCAGCACTTACACCCTTCAGGCCCATCGGGGCACTTACACCTTTCAGGCCCATTGGGACACGCGGCTCGGAAGCAGGACTTACACCCTTCAGGCCCATCGGGGCACTTACACCTTTCAGGCCCATTGGGACACGCGGCTCGGAAGCAGCACTTACACCCTTCAGGCCCATCGGGGCACTTACACCTTTCAGGCCCATCGGGGCACTTACACCATTCAGGCCCATCGGGCACTTACACCATTCAGGCCCATCGGGGGACGCGGCTCGGAAGCAGCACTTACACCCTTCAGGCCCATCGGGGCACTTACACCTTTCAGGCCCATTGGGACACGCGGCTTGGAAGCAGCACTTACACCCTTCAGGCCCATCGGGGCACTTACACCTTTCAGGCCCATTGGGACACGCGGCTTGGAAGCAGCACTTACACCCTTCAGGCCCATCAGGGCACTTACACCTTTCAGGCCCATTGGGACACGCGGCCCGGAAGCAGCACTTACACCCTTCAGAAGACACAAACGTTTCTCTGGCAGTTTGAATATTCTTCTCTTGTCAACAGTTGGAGAGACATCGTTGGTGTCACGTGTAAGGAAGAGTACCAGACAGCACGGCGATGGGGGCGCTGCAGCGGGCGTCCGCTATGCCCGGCTCCAGCTTCTATTTCCTTCTCTGTTTAAGCATCAATTAAACTTGAGGAGTGTTGCTTGACTCTCTGGCCCAGATTAGAGGAGAATAGGTTTATGATGGCGCCCGGTGGCCCGGTCAGGACTTAACAGGCGGCTCCTGCAATGGAGCTGATGAGACTCACCGATGAGCAGAAACATCCGACGGCACAGTCATAGCAGTGGTAACTAGAGATAACGGACTGAACGGGGGTCCCACCAAGCAGGTTATCCTCTATCCACATTACATCCACAGCACAGGGAAGAACTTTATGATCTTGGTGGTCCGATCCAGGGAATGGCGCCCCAACGGGTCCTGAAGTGTGGTTAGTGGGCACACCGATGCACCTCCCCTCCATTAACTTCAATGGGACAGCTGGGGATTACAAAGTTAAAGCACGCTGCTATCTCTGGTACTCCCATTGAAGTGAATGGAGCGGAGGTGTACCTGCACATCTCCTTTGTTGCCCACACCTTGGGACACACAATATTTCACGATCAGTCAGGATCATACCAGTTGGACTCAGCTTATCCCCTATCCTACCCCTGAGATGGAATAACCCCCTTTAAAGGGTTTTACAGAATTAGAAAACCAGAACTGCTCTCTTCCAAAAACAGCGCCATTTCTGTCCAGGGGCTGTGTCGGGGATGGCGGCTCAGGACTATTGAAGTGTATGGGACCAAGCTGTAATACCATGGACTGGTCAATCCCTTTAAGCCTACTCTTGAAGGGGCCATAGGAATCCACTGGTATATACTAGCGGCAGCACTAGATTAAGGGGTTATGGGCTACAATGACGGTCATGCTATTCGTGCAGCGATATGTTTGTATTATACACACCGACCAGACCCGACTAATGAAGGTTTGGTTTTTATACCATATATGCGATATGATGTGATCACATGTTAGATAGGGGACCCAGGTACAAATTTTGTATCACCAGAGCCAACCTTGGGTTAGATGGCATCCTGTTGATAAGTTTTATTCATGCCCCCCCTCTCCGTTTCAAAAGAATAAAAATGACATATATTGCAGTTGTAGGCAGTCTGCTAGTGCAAAAGCACCAAGATAGCAGCATATCCACCCCAGAACAGCTCAGAGAATACTGTACCAGAATACAGTCAAAAACATAAATACAGCACCAGAACCAAGCTCATAGCAAACATACAGTACCAGAACCAAGCTTAGTACATAAATACAGCACCAGAACCAAGCTCATTAAATAAATACAGCACCAGAACCAAGCTCATTAAATAAATACAACACTAGAACTAAATTCAGTACATATATACAGCGCCAGAACCAAGCTTAGTATATAAATACAGCACCAGAACCAAGCTCATTAAATAAATACAGCACCAGAACCAAGCTCATTAAATAAATACAACACCAGAACCAAGCTCATTAAATAAATACAACACCAGAACCAAGCTTAGTACATAAATACAGTACCAGAACCAAGCTCATTAAATAAATACAACACTAGAACTAAATTCAGTACATATATACAGCGCCAGAACCAAGCTTAGTATATAAATACAGCACCAGAACCAAGCTTAGTACATAAATACAACACCAGAACCAAGCTCATTAAATAAATACAACATCAGAACCAAGATTAGTACATAAATACAGTACCAGAACCAAACTCAGTAAATAAATACAACACCAGAACCAAGCTCCATATAAATATATATATAATACCAGAACCAAACACATAACATTAATACAGTAGCTACAGAACTAGGCAATTATGTTGTGGGGACATCTGAGAACATGCGAGGGGAAGAGGCAGAGTCAGGAGGAGGATGAATCCTGCAGCTCTAAAAGACGCAGCCGCACGGAGGAAGAAGATAATCTGGTCAGGTGCATCTGTCTGGTGCTCCCCACCACCAGCGGCCGACACCTTGAGCGACTGCACAGCTGGCATGCTGCTTGCCATGTATACCGGAGGTGCCACGAATGCCTGACTTCGCCTCTGTTTCCTCAGCATATTATCAGCCCACTCCAATCCATCCTCGCACATCAGAGTTGTGTCTCCACAGGGTCATGCTATTAATCCACGTAGCTGATGAGAATATTGCTCATTTTTTCTTAAAGGGGACTTGCTTGTTAAGAAGAGTCCACTGATATAATAAAATTGACAACATAGTGTCCCCCAGCGATCAACTGTGATCTATGGAGAAACCCTGCGATAGGTGTTCAATTTCCCTGCAGCTCCCCCACAGGAGAAATGAAGTATTACACAGTGTCCATTTCTAGCAGTGGGTTGTCCAGCCAATACGGGACACCCAGAGAGTGAAGGACAAGTGAACCTCAGCTATCCACATACATACTAGTTCAGGTTGGGGTCGCCGGCTGGAGGGGGATCTGTGGGGTGACGACCGGGAGCGGCTCTATTGTAACGTGTCATTTCAGGAAGGCGTCAGCCTTTTATCTGTGGACACATTTTGCCCTCAGCAGCTCCGCTAATTATTGACAGTTGGTGAAGAGGAGATTTCACTTTTTCCTCCTGTTAAACTGTATCTAATTAGTAATTACTGGTTGACTGTCATCTTCCTGACACAATCCCACCGGCTTCGGCTCATTAACCTTTTGCTGTTTGTGACTCGGTCCTGCCAGCAGCTCGGGAGAGAACAGCGGGGATCTTGGGGTTCTGGAGGTGCGGAAGAAGTGAGAGGTGAAGAATATATATGGAGGCCAGATGTGATGGACTTCATTCATGTCATAAGGCAAACCTGTCCAGGGCTTACCTCCACCAAGGAACGCCATGAGAGCCAACCAAATGGGAGAGAGGGGGTCAGCCCGGGGGGCCTGGGACGGGTGACGGGCCCCGTCATCCTGAGGCATCATGAAAAGTAGAGATAGAAGGGCGGGTAATAATGTCAGCAGACAGGACAGAATGAGGCAGATTCACCAGTAACGGGCTTTTACAAGGAGCAGATTAAGTCTATCAGACTTTGGGATGTATGAAGATTTTGGGCCTCCAACAGTCTGAAGATTTCAAATGATCTGATGCAGAATAGATAGATACAGTACCAGAACCAAGCTTACTACATGGATACGATAATGGAACCAAAAGTACTACATAATTGAGGTACCAAAACCAAGCTTACTATGTAGATATGATAATGGAACAAAGATTACTACATAGATACAGTACCAGAACTAAGCTTACTGCATGCATATGACAATGGATCAAAGATTTTTATATAGATAAGATGTCAGAACTAGGCTTATTACATACAGTACCAGAACTAAGCATACTACATAGATGCAGTACCAGAACCTAATTTACTACATAAATAAGGTAGCAGAATCAAGCATATTACATACAACACCAGAACTAAGCTTGGTTCATAGATACAGTACCAGTACTAAGCTTATTAGATAACTACAGTACCAGAACCATGATTTTTTTCATAGATACGACAATAGAACCAATATTACTATATAGATTCAATAATAGAACCAAGCTTACTACATATATACAGTACCTGAACCAAGCTTACTACATAGATACAGTACCAGAATAGAGCTTTCTACATATATACAGTACGCAAACATAGCTTGCTACATAGATATGGTACTGTGTCTAAGTAGTAAGCTAGGTTCTGGTACTGCATATATGTAGTATGCTTGGTTCTGCTATCGTATCTATGTAGCAATCTTGGTTCTATTATCGTATCTATGAAGCAAGCATGGTATACAGTACCAGAACCAAGTTTACTAAAAAAAAATGATACCAGAACCAAGCCTATCACACAGATACTCTCATCTGTGGTGTCTCTGTATCTCTCCAGTGCTCTCAGCGGTCTTGTGTGGGAGGGGAGACCAGCGGCAGGTTCCTCAACACTGCGGGAGGAAGGCAGCGGCTGGCTCTTACCTGAGGCCAGACCTTGGGCCGGCAGCTTATTCAACAAGCTTCATTATGATTGGTGCCCCATCGTCACTATGTGTCCCTGCCTGACTGGCAGCGGCACTCTAATGTGACCCACCTCCCTATGACATCACAGGGATTCCCCTGCCCGCTTCTTATGTAGTTCTGGTGAGAGATGGTGTGCCCGCGCCATGGCAGGTTATTAGCAGGGGCGGTTGGGGCTACGTGAGCCGCAGGGAGCCACCCAAACCCCCTCTACTAGTGTTCACTAGTGATATCGGGCACAAACATCCAAGGTTGGATAATCGGACTATCGAGTATGCAAGCGAATAGCTGATGAACGACCAAATGCTCATGCATGCACTGACCGTTCGCGCGGCTGAAAGACTCATCATACCCCGTGTGAGGGGGCGCCTGATGCCGACCGCTGTGACGCTGCATGGGAGATGAGTGATAGTCAACGCAATTGGTTGTCTCCAAATACAATGTATACATCTCCTTGATCGGCACGCATTTAAAAAGGCGGGGATCGGCCGAAGTAATAAGAAAGTGCGCCAAATTTATCACAGTGGCTCATGCTGGATGACAGACGGACGCATCTTTATACTCTTTCACATAACTCCACCTACTTTATGCAGCTTCGTTTACGACAGTTTTGGCATCAAGAGTTTGATGCATGCTATTGCACATAAGCCACACCTACTTTTGCCGAAACCATGTCCATATTTCAGATGAGATACACATAGGGGCACATGTATATATGATGGATTAGAGTTTGTATGCTAGATTTTGGTATTCAAAAGTCACAATTTTGGCACACATGGCAAAATTGCAACTTTTTGAAGTTTTACGTCAGGCCCCGTCACTTTGTCAAAAAGCGGGCAGGCCTAGCCACACGGGGCGTGGTCACGGACAGCTGGTCAGATTTGCTATAATTTAAGCCAGAACGCGGCATAAATTCTAGATGAAACCTTCACTCATAGCCGGCGTTGGTTTCAGTTTGGAGCATGGAGGTGCCACGAGATACAACAGATATATTAAGAGGCTTGCATATGTTAATACACCCCAAACGTACTTTACTTGGACCAATATTGCTGTCTTCAGTGCAACAGTGTCAGCACTTTGTGGGGGTGTACTAATTTAATAGTATGGATGTGACCCATGGTGGTCAGCTTGGTGGGCTAATATGGATGTGACCAATGGTGATCAGCTTGGTGGGCTAGTATGGATGTGACCAAGGGTGGTCACCTTGGTATGTTAGTATGGATGTGACCAATGGTGGTAAGCTTGGTGGGCTAGTATGAATGTGACCAATTATGGTCAGCTTGGTGAGCTAGTATGAATGTGATCAATGGTGGTCAGCTTTATGTGTTAGTATGAATGTGACCAATGATGGTCAGCTTGGTGAATTAGTGTGGGTGTGATCAATGGTGGTCAGCTTGGTGGGCTAGTATGGATGTGACCAATGGTGGTCAGCTTGGTGTGTTAATACGGATGTGACCAATGGTGGTCAGCTTGGTGTGTTAGTATGAATGTGATCAATGGTGGCCAGCTTGGTGTATGAGTATGAATGTGATCAATGGTGTTCAGCTTGGTGAGCTAGTATGGATGTGACCAATAGTGGTCAGCTTGGTGTGTTAGTATGGATGTGATCAATGGTGGTCAGCTTGGTGTATTAGTATGGATGTGATCAATGGTGGTCAGCTTGGTGAGCTAGTATGGATGTGACCCATGGTGGTCAGCTTGGTGGGCTAATATGGATGTGACCAATGGTGATCAGCTTGGTGGGCTAGTATGGATGTGACAAGGGTGGTCAGCTTGGTACGTTAGTATGGATGAGACAAATGGTGGTCACCTTGGTATGTTAGTATGGATGTGACCAATGGTGGTCAGCTTAGTGGGCTAGTATGAATGTGACCAACTATGGTCAGCTTGGTGAGCTAGTATGGATGTGATCAATGGTGGTCAGCTTTGTGTGTTAGTATGAATGTGACCAATGATGGTCAGCTTGGTGAATTAGCGTGGGTGTGATCAATGGTGGTCAGCTTGGTGGGCTAGTATGGATGTGACCAATGGTGGTCAGCTTGATGTGTTAATACGGATGTGACCAATGGTGGACAGCTTGGTGTGTTAGTATGGATGTGATCAATGGTGGTCAGCTTGGTGTATTAGTATGGATGTGATCAATGGTGGTCAGCTTGGTGTATTAGTATGGATATGACCAATGGTGATCAGCTTGGTGGGCTAGTATCGATGTGACCAATGGTGGTCAGCTTGGTCGGCTAGTATGGATGTGACCAATGGTGGTCAGCTTGGTGGGCTAGTATGGGTGTGACCAATGGTAGTCAGCTTGGTGGGCTAATATGGGTGTGATCAATGGTGGTCAGCTTGGTGTGTTGGTATGGATGTGACCAATGGTGGTCAGCTTGGTGGGCTAGTATGGATGTGACCAATGGTGGTCAGCTTGGTGGGCTAGTATGGATGTGACAAATGGTGGTCAGCTCGATGTGTTAGTATGGATGTGACCAATGGTGGTCAGCTTGGTGAGCTAGTATGGATGTGACCAATGGTGGTCAGCTTGGTGTGTTAGTATGGATGTGACCAATGGTGGTCAGCTTGGTGTGTTAGTATGGATGTGATCAATGGTTTTAAGCTTGGTGGGCTAGTATGTATGTGACCAATGGTGGTCAGCTTGGTGTGTTAGTATGGGTGTTATCAACGGTTGTCAGCTTGGTCGGCTGGTATGGATGTGACCAATTGTGTTCAGCTTCGTGGGCTAGTATGGATATGACCAATGGTGGTCAGCTTGGTGGGCTAGTATGGATGTGACCAATGGTAGTCAGCTTGGTGGGCTAATATTGGTGTGAGCAAAGGTGGTCAGCTTGGTGTGTTAGTATGGATGTGACTAATGGTGGTAAGCTTGGTGTATTAGTATGGGTGTGATCAATGGTGGTCAGCTTTGTGGGCTTGTATGGATGTGACCAATGGTGGTCAGCTTTGTGGGCTAGTATGGATGTGACCAATGATGATCAGCTTGGTGTGTTAGTATGGATGTGACCAATGGTGGTCAGCTTGGTGTATTAGTATGGATGTGATCAATGGTTTTAAGCTTGGTGGGCTAGTATGTATGTGACCAATGGTGGTCAGCTTGGTGTGTTAGTATGGGTGTTATCAACGGTTGTCAGCTTGGTCGGCTGGTATGGATGTGACCAATGGTGTTCAGCTTCGTGGGCTAGTATGGATATGACCAATGGTGGTCAGCTTGGTGGGCTAGTATGGATTTGACCAATGGTGGTCAGCTTGGTGTGTTAGTATGGATGTGATCAATGGTGGTAAGCTTGGTGTGTTAGTATGGATGTGACTAATGGTGGTAAGCTTGGTGTATTAGTATGGGTGTGATCAATGGTTGTCAGCTTGGTGGACTATTATGGATCTGACCAATGGTGGTCAGCTTGGTGGGCTAGTATGGATGTGACCAATTATGGTCAGCTTGGTGAGCTAGTATGGATGTGGACAATGGTGGTCAGCTTGGTGTGTTAGTATGGATGTGATCAATGGTGGTCAGCTTGGTTTGTTAGTATGGATGTGACCAATGGTGGTCAGCTTGTTGTCTTCGTATGGATTTGATCAATGCTGATCAGCTTGGTGTATTAGTATGGATGTGACCAATGGTGGTAAGCGTGGTGTGTTAGGATGGATGTGACCAATGGTGGACAGCTTGGTGATTTAGTATGGATGTGACTAATGGTGGTCAGCTTGGTGGGCTAGTGTGGATGTGATCAATGGTGGTCAGCTTGGTGTATTAGTATGGATGTGATCAATTGTGGTCAGCTTGGTGAGCTAGTAAGGATGTGACCAATTATGGTCAGCTTGATGAGCTAGTATGGATGTGATCAATGGTGGTCAGCTTTGTGTGTTAGTATGGATGTGATCACTGGTGGTCAGCTTGGTGGGCTAGTATGTATGTGACCAATGGCGGTCATCTTAGTGTGTTAGTATGGATGTGATCAATGGTGGTCAGCTTGGTGTGTTAGTATGGATGTGATCAATGGTGGTCAGCTTGGTGTGTTAGTATGAATGTGACCAATGGTGGTCAGCTTGGTGGGCTAGTATGGATGTGACCAATGGTGGTCAGCTTGGTGGGCTAGTATGGATGTGACCAATGGTGGTCAGCTTGATGGGCTAGTATGGATGTGACCAAAGGCGGTCATCTTAGTGTGTTAGTATGGATGTGATCAATGGTGGTCAGCTTGGTGTGTTAGTATCGGTGTGATCAATGGTGGTCAGCTTGGTGGGCTAGTATGGATGTGACCAATGGTGTTCAGCTTGATGGGCTAGTATTGATGTGACCAATGGTGGTCAGCTTGGTGGGCTAGTATGGATGTGACCAATGGTGGTCAGTTTGGTGGGCTAGTATGGATGTGACCAATAGTGGTCAGCTTGGTGTGTTAGTAAAGATGTGACCAATGGTGGTCAGCTTGGTGGGCTAGTATGGATGTGACCAATGGTGTTCAGCTTGGTGGGCTAGTATGGATGTGACCAATGGTGGTCAGCTTGGTGTGTTAGTATCGGTGTGATCAATGGTGGTCAGCTTGGTGGGCTAGTATGGATGTGACCAATGGTGTTCAGCTTGATGGGCTAGTATTGATGTGACCAATGGTGGTCAGCTTGGTGGGCTAGTATGGATGTGACCAATGGTGGTCAGTTTGGTGGGCTAGTATGGATGTGACCAATAGTGGTCAGCTTGGTGTGTTAGTAAAGATGTGACCAATGGTGGTCAGCTTGGTGGGCTAGTATGGATGTGACCAATGGTGTTCAGCTTGGTGGGCTAGTATGGATGTGACCAATGGTGGTCAGCTTGGTGTGTTAGTATGGATGTGACCAATGGTGATCAGCTTGTTGTACTAGTATGGTTGTGATCAATGGTGGTCAGTTTGGTGTGTTAGTATGGATGTGAGCAATGGTGATCAGCTTGTTGTACTAGTATGGATGTGACCAATGGTGGTCAGTTTGGTGTGTTAGTATGTATGCGACCAATGGTGGTCAGCTTGGTGTGTTAGTATGGGTGTTATCAACGGTTGTCAGCTTGGTCGGCTGGTATGGATGTGACCAATGGTGTTCAGCTTCGTGGGCTAGTATGGATATGACCAATGGTGGTCAGCTTGGTGGGCTAGTATGGATGTGACCAATGGTAGTCAGCTTGGTGGGCTAATATTGGTGTGAGCAAAGGTGGTCTGCTTGGTGTGTTAGTATGGGTGTTATCAACGGTTGTCAGCTTGGTCGGCTGGTATGGATGTGACCAATGGTGTTCAGCTTCGTGGGCTAGTATGGATGTGACCAATGGTGGTCAGCTTGGTGTGTTAGTATGGATGTGATCAATGGTGGTAAGCTTAATGGCCTGGTATGGATGTGACCAATGGTGGTCAGCTTTGTGGGCTAGTATGGATGTGACTAATGGTGGTCAGCTTGGTGGGCTAGTATGAATGTGACCAATGATGATCAGCTTGGTGGGCTAGTATGGATGTGACCAACGGTAGTCAGCTTGGTGTGTTAGTATGGATGTAACCAATTATGGTCAGCTTGGTGTCTTAGTATGGGTGTGATCAATGGTGGTCAGCTTGGTGGGCTATTATGGATGTGACCAATGGTGGTCAGCTTGGTGGGCTAGTATGGATGCGACCAATTATGGTCAGCTTGGTGAGCTAGTATGGATGTGGACAATGGTGGTCACCTTGGTGTGTTAGTATGGATGTGACCAATGGTGGTCAGTTTGGTGCGCTAGTATGGATGTGACCAATGGTGTTCAGCTTGGTGGGCTAGTATTGATGTGACCAATGGTGGTCAGCTTGGTGGGCAAGCATGGATGTGACCAATGGTGTTCAGCTTGGTGGGCTAGTATGGATGTGACCAATAGTGGTCAGCTTGATGTGTTAGTAAGGATGTGACCAATGGTGGTCAGCTTGGTGGGCTAGTATGGATGTGACCAATGGTGTTCAGCTTGGTGGGCTAGTATGGATGTGACCAATGGTGGTCAGCTTGGTGTGTTAGTATGGATGTGACCAATGGTGGTCAGCTTGTGTACTAGTATGGATGTGACCAATGGTGGTCAGTTTGGTGTGGTAGTATGTATGTGACCAATGGTGGTCAGCTTGATGTGTTAGTATGGGTGTTATCAACGGTAGTCAGCTTGGTGGGCTGGTATGGATGTGACCAATGGTGTTCAGCTTCGTGGGCTAGTATGGATATGACCAATGGTGGTCAGCTTGGTGGGCTAGAATGGATGTGACCAATGGTAGTCAGCTTGGTGGGCTAATATGGGTGTGAGCAATGGTGGTCAGCTTGGTGGGCTAGTATGGATGTGACCAATGGTGGTCAGCTTGGTGTGTTAGTATGGATGTGATCAATGGTGGTAAGCTTAATGGCCTAGTATGGATGTGACCAATGGTGGTCAGCTTTGTGTGCTAGTATGGATGTGACCAATTATGGTCCACTTGGTGAGCTAGTATGGATGTGGACAATGGTGGTCAGCTTGGTGTGTTAGTATGGATGTGACCAATTATGGTCAGCTTGGTGTCTTAGTATGGGTGTGATCAATGGTGGTCAGCTTGGTGGGCTATTATGGATGTGACCAATGGTGGTCAGCTTGGTGGGCTAGTATGGATGTGACCAATTATGGTCCGCTTGGTGAGCTAGTATGGATGTGGACAATGGTGGTCAGCTTGGTGTGTTAGTATGGATGTGATCAATGGTGGTCAGCTTGGTTTGTTAGCATGGATGTGACCAATAGTGGTCAGCTTGTTGTGTTAGTATGGATTTGATAAATGCTGATCAGCTTGGTGTATTAGTATGGATGTGACCAATGGTGGTCAGCATGGTGTGTTAGGATGGATGTGACCAATGGTGGTCAGCTTGGTGGGATAGTATGGATGTGACCAATGGTGGTCAGCTTGGTGGGCTAGTATGGATGTGACCAAAAGTGGTCAGCTTGGTGTGTTAGTAAGGATGTGATCGATGGTGGTCAGCTTGGTGGGCTAGTATGGATGTGACCAATGGTGTTCAGCTTGGTGGGCTAGTATGGATGTGACCAATGGTGGTCAGCTTGGTGTGTTAGTATGGATGTGACCAATGGTGGTCAGCTTGTTGTACTAGTATGGATGTGATCAATGGTGGTCAATTTGGTGTGTTAGTATGTATGTGACCAATGGTGGTCAGCTTGGTGTGATAGTACGGGTGTTATCAATGGTTGTCAGCTTGGTGGGCTGGTATGGATGTGACCAATGGTGTTCAGCTTCGTGGGCTAGTATGGATATGACCAATGGTGGTCAGCTTGGTGGGCTAGTATGGATGTGACCAATGGTGGTCAGCTTGGTGGGCTAATATGGGTGTGAGCAATGGTGGTCAGCTTGGTGGGCTAGTATGGATGTGACCAATGGTGGTCAGCTTGGTGTGTTAGTATGGATGTGATCAATGGTGGTAAGCTTAATGGCCTAGTATGGATGTGACCAATGGTGGTCAGCTTTGTGGGCTAGTATGGATGTGACCAATGGTGGTCAGCTTTGTGGGCTAGTATGGATGTGACCAATGGTGGTCAGCTTTGTGGGCTAGTATGGATGTGACCAATGATGATCAGCTTGGTGGGCTAGTATGGATGTGACCAATGGTAGTCAGCTTGGTGTGTTAGTATGGATGTGACCAATGGTGGTCCGCTTGGTGTCTTAGTATGGGTGTGATCAATGGTGGTCAGCTTGGTGAGCTAGTATGGATGTGACCAATTATGGTCAGCTTGGTGAGCTATAATGGATGTGGACAATGGTGGTCAGCTTGGTGTGTTAGTATGGATGTGATCAATGGTGGTCAGCTTGGTTTGTTAGTATGGATGTGACCAATGGTGGTCAGCTTGTTGTGTTAGTATGGATTTGATAAATGGTGGTCAGCTTGTTGTGTTAGTATGGATTTGATAAATGCTGATCAGCTTGGTGGATTAGTATGGATGTGACCAATGGTGGTCAGCTTGGTGTGTTAGGATGGATGTGACCAATGGTGGTCAGCTTGGTGACTTAGTAAGGATGTGACTAATGGTGGTCAGCTTGGTGTGTTAGTATGGATGTGATCAATGGTGGTCAGCTTAGTGTATTACTATGGATGTGATCAATTGTGGTCAGCTTGGTGAGCTAGTAAGGATGTGAGCAATGCTGGTCAGCTTGGTGAGCTAGTATGGATGTGATCAATGGTGGTCAGCTTTGTGTGTTAGTATGGATGTGATCAATGGTGGTCAGCTTGGTGGGCTAGTATGTATGTGACCAATGGCGGTCAGCTTGGTGTGTTAGTATGGATGTGATCAATGGTGGTCAGCTTGGTGTGTTAGTATGGATGTGACCAATGGTGGTCAGCTT
The DNA here is from genome assembly GCF_035609145.1 of Eleutherodactylus coqui. Taxonomy (NCBI): domain Eukaryota; kingdom Metazoa; phylum Chordata; class Amphibia; order Anura; family Eleutherodactylidae; genus Eleutherodactylus; species Eleutherodactylus coqui. Next base: position 5,822,238 of record NC_089843.1, on the reverse strand, counting down.
GGTGGGCTAGTATGGATGTGACCAATGGTGGTTAGCTTGGTGGGCTAGAATGGATGTGACCAATGGTGGTCAGCTTGGTGTGTTAGCATGGATGTGACCAATGGTGGTCAGCTTGGTGGGCTAGTATGGATGTGACCAATGGTGGTCAGTTTGGTGTGTTAGTATGGATGTGACCAATGGTGTTCAGCTTCGTGGGCTAGTATGGATATGACCAATGGTGGGCAGCTTGGTGGGCTAGTATGGATGTGACCAATGGTAGTCAGCTTGGTGGGCTAATATGGGTGTGAGCAATGGTGGTCAGCTTGGTGGGCTAGTATGGATGTGACCAATGGTGGTAAGCTTGGTGTGTTAGTATGGATGTGATCAATGGTGGTAAGCTTGGTGTGTTAGTATGGATGTGACTAATGGTGGTAAGCTTGGTGTATTACTATGGGTGTGATCAATGGTGGTCAGCTTGGTGGACTATTATGGATCTGACCAATGGTGGTCAGCTTGGTGGGCTAGTATGGATGTGACCAATTATGGTCAGCTTGGTGAGCTAGTATGGATGTGGACAATGGTGGTCAGCTTGGTGTGTTAGTATGGATGTGACCAATGGTGGTCAGCTTGTTGTCTTCGTATGGATTTGATCAATGCTGATCAGCTTGGTGTATTAGTATGGATGTGACCAATGGTGGTAAGCGTGGTGTGTTAAGATGGATGTGACCAATGGTGGACAGCTTGGTGATTTAGTATGGATGTGACTAATGGTGGTCAGCTTGGTGGGCTAGTGTGGATGTGATCAATGGTGGTCAGCTTGGTGTATTAGTATGGATGTGATCAATTGTGGTCAGCTTGGTGAGCTAGTAATGATGTGACCAATTATGGTCAGCTTGATGAGCTAGTATGGATGTGATCAATGGTGGTCAGCTTTGTGTGTTAGTATGGATGTGATCACTGGTGGTCAGCTTGGTGGGCTAGTATGTATGTGACCAATGGCGGTCATCTTGGTGTGTTAGTATGGATGTGATCAATGGTGGTCAGCTTGGTGTGTTAGTATGGATGTGATCAATGGTGGTCAGCTTGGTGTGTTAGTATGAATGTGACCAATGGTGGTCAGCTTGGTGGGCTAGTATGGATGTGACCAATGGTGGTCAGCTTGGTGGGCTATTATGGATGTGACCAATGGTGGTCAGCTTGATGGGCTAGTATGGATGTGACCAATGGCGGTCATCTTGGTGTGTTAGTATGGATGTGATCAATGGTGGTCAGCTTGGTGTGTTAGTATGGATGTGATCAATGGTGGTCAGCTTGGTGTGTTAGTATGAATGTGACCAATGTTGGTCAGCTTGGTGTGTTAGTATGAATCTGACCAATGTTGGTCAGCTTGGTGGGCTAGTATGGATGTGACCAATGGTGGTCAGCTTGGTGGGCTATTATGGATGTGACCAATGGTGGTCAGCTTTGTGGGCTAGTATGGATGTGACCAATGGTGGTCAGCTTGGTGTGTTAGTATGGATGTGATCAATGGTGGTCAGCTTGGTGGGCTAGTATGGATGTGTCCAATGGTGGTCAGCTTGGTGTGTTAGTATTGATGTGACCAATGGTGGTCAGCGTGTTGTGTTAGTATGGATGTGACCAATGGTGGTCAGCTTGGTGTGTTATTATGGGTGTAACAACTGCCATTTCTGGCCATAGCTGCACCATCTAACTCTGGCTCAAATCTGGGTTAGGCTGGGTAATGTGGTGATGTAGGTGCATCATACCACCCCATGCCATGACTGCACTAGTAAGACTCATTGGTGGAAGAGCTGCAAGGAGGCAATTGGAGGAGTCGCCTAGTTATATAGTCCTTTAGAGAACCATCTAAGGAGGTTTATTAGAACTGAAAGGAGGCTTCCAGGGACAATCGGCTTCCAAGACTGAGAGTTATGAGATTGTACTTGAAAGAACAATTCAGAGTTATCTTAGTAGTCCCTGCTAGCAGACCCAAGAGGCCCATGTCCTTACTGCCCCAGGGTCATGCTCCACATCTGGAGGCTTAGCTTCTGCTTGTGGACAGCAACAAGTAGGAATGCAAAGACTTTTAGGCCGTACAGAACTCAGTGCCGGCCGTAGGTCAGATGGCCCCCTCGGCAGAATTTGGCTTCCCTGGCCAAGAAAAAAAACAATAGATTTCACACTGATCAGCAGACTTTCTGTATTTTGTTTTTTGCAGAAAGCAGCATACCCACAGCAGAACAGCTCGGGGAGTAAATACTGTACCAGAACCAAGCTCAGTGCATGAATACAGAACCAGAACCAAACTTAGTATATAAACACAGCCTGAATCAATCTAAGTACATAGATATAATACGAGAACCAAGCTCAGCAAATAAATACAACACCAGCACCAAGTTTATAACATAAATATAACAGAACCAAGCTCAGCACATATACACAGCCCTGGAACCATGCTCATAAATACAACACCAGAGCCATTCTCAGTACATAAATAGAGCACCAGCACCAAGCTCATAACATAAATGCAGCACCAGAACCAAGCTCAGTATATAGATACAATACAAGAACCAAGCTCAGTACATAAATACAGCACTAGAACGAAGCTCATAACAAATACAGTAGCAGAACTAAGGTAATGTGTTGCAGTCACACTGAAGGGTTGATAGCCGCACTTTGGAACATCTACAGTATGGGGCAGAGACAGAGCCAGGAGGAGGATGATTATTGTAGCCCCACAAGAGCTGCCACATGGGGGAAGGAAGGGGGTCAACTGACCTAAGGGTAGCGACTGCCCCTAGCCAACATCGGCCTGGTGCCCCACGTACAAGCTGGTGGCCCTACATGACCGCACGGATTGCACATAGCTGAGGCTGGCCATGTAATGCTCCTGTGGGAAACTTGGCATGCAAACAGAAGATGGCATAATGCCACCTACTGGAAGACGTCTTCCCTATAAATCAGGGTTTGACCTTCTAATTGGCCTTGTAACATGATGAGGGATAGAAGCCAAACCAGAGGAGCCTTCAGAAGAAAGCAGATGCCCGTCTGCCAGCAGCCGCTTGGGGTTTTGCCTCCCATCAGCAGGTTTCTTGTACGGTAGGTAAATGGCTGTTTAGCTTATACCCTAGTCATCTTAAAAGTCCAACTGGAAGGTCAGACATTGGTTTATATAGAAGCAGCCTTCCAATAGGTGGCGCTGTGGAGGCATTGTAGCATCACTTTTCTCCAACATGGCAGGGTAAGCTATGGGGTGGGTGCATGATCAGGAGTAACGACGGAGCCCCCACCTCTATAACCTCTGGCCCATGATCCTTAGGAACGACGGAGCCCCGGCCTTCATAACCTCTGGCCCGGGATCCGTAGGAACAATGTAGCCCCCGCCTCCATAACCTCTGGCCCTGGATCCGTAGGAACGACGGAGCCCCCACCTTCATGACCTCTGGCCCTGGATCCGTAGGAATGACGGAGCCCCCGCCTCCATAACCTCTGGCCCGGGATCCGTAGGAATGACGGAGCCCCCACCTCCATAACCTCTGGCCCTGGATACGTAGGAATGACGGAGACCCCACCTCCATAACCTCTGGCCAGGGATCCGTAGGAACGACGGAGCCCCAGCCTCCATAACTTCTGGCCCGGGATCCGTAGGAACGATGGAGCCCCCACTTCTATAACCTCAGGCCCGGGATCCGTGGGAACGACGGAACCCCCGCCTCCATAACCTCTGGCCTGGAATCCGTAGGAACGACGGAGCCCCCGCATCCATAACCTCTGGCCCAGGATCCGTAGGAACGACGGAGCCCCCACCTCCATACCCTCTGGCCCGGGATCTGGAGGAACGACGGAGCCCCCACCTCCATAACCTCTAGCCTGGGATCCGTGGGAACGACGGAGCCCCCGTCTCCATAACTTCTGGCCCAGGATCTGTAGGAACGACGGAGCCCCCGCTTCCATAACCTCAGGCCCGGGATCCGTAGGAACGACAGAGCCCCCGCCTCCATAACCTCTGGCCCGGGATCCGGAGGAACAACAGAGCCCCTACTTCCATAACCTCTGGCCCGGGTTCCGGAGAAACGACGGAGCCCCTGCTTCCATAACCTCTGGCCCGGGTTCCGGAGAAACGACGGAGCCCCTGCCTACATAACCTCTGGCCCGGTATCTGGAGGAATGACGGAGCCCCCGCTTCCATAACCTCAGGCCCGGGATCCGTAGGAACGACAGAGCCCCCGCCTCCATAACCTCTGGCCCGGGATCCGGAGGAACAACAGAGCCCTTGCTTCCATAACCTCTGGCCCGGGTTCCGGAGAAACGACGGAGCCCTTGCTTCCATAACCTCTTGCCCGGGATCCGGAGGAACGACGGAGCCCCTGCCTACATAACCTCTGGCCCGGTATCTGGAGGAACGACGGAGTCCCCGCATCCATAACCTCTGGCCCAGGATCCGTAGGAATGACGGAGCCCCCGTCTCCATAACCTCTGGCCCGGGATCCGTAGGAACGACGGAGCCCCCACCTCCATACCCTCTGGCCCGGGATCTGGAGGAACGACGGAGCCCCCACTTCCATAACCTCAGGCCCGGGTTCCGTGGGAACGACGGAGCCCCCACTTCCATAACCTCAGGCCCGGGATCCGTGGGAACGACGGAGCCCCCACTTCCATAACCTCAGGCCCGGGATCCGTGGGAACGACGGAGCCCCCGCCTCCATAACCTCAGGCCCGGGATCCGTGGGAACGACGGAGCCCCCACCTCCATAACCTCTGGCCCGGGATCCGTACATAGGACCATGCATGAGGAATGGAGTGATAACAGAATTAGAATGGCACGAGAAGCGGGAGATTAATAAAAAAAGGAAAACGGAGGGAATAACACTTGTTTTGTTCTTGGATCTCGATTCATTCCTCCTCGGTGCAGCAGTCTCATTAATTCTTAAATGTTGTTATTAATCATTTCGCTAATCATAAAATCAGTGATGGCCATATGACCTCAGACTGCGGTAATAGAGCCAACACAGACTGAACGTACCGAGGGAACAGTACATTTGTACGACATCGATAGATGAAAAAAAGAAGAAAGCTCTAATTGCATCTGGGCACTTGGCATTCCCGGCACATTTGAGGGAGCGCAGGGCTCTTGGCCACAGAATTCTTGGCGAGCTCAACGAGACAAAGTGAATTCACATGATGTTGTTGGGTAGATGACACCAACGTTAAAGGGAAAAAGACGGCTCTGAGAGGCGCGGGGCGGGAGGAGCGGGGCGACGCTCGGCCAGCCCACGGGGCACGAGCAGGGGTCACTTCCTGATGCCACCATGGAATGTCAGCACTCCGCTACATAGTAGCCATTCCAATCAGTAGGCTGCACACTGCCTTAACATACAGATAGTTTGGGCTTTTTATATTTTTATGTAATTGCAATATGTGCAGAAAAGCCGTCAGACGGGAGGAGACCTCAGCGGGATGTCAGTGACCGAGGCCACCGCCGAGTCAGCCACAGCCAGGATCTGCATCCGTTCGCAGAGGACCAGGCAAGGGTTAACACGGCGCTGTTCTAGAAACAGGCTGGAATTTCAATTGAAAGCTGTTTAAAGGCCAAATCTGTTTGTAAATGATTCTGCATAATTAAAAGAAATGTGTTTTCTGTTGCAAATGACTAAAGTAATTGGAGATCTGAGATGGAAGGTGCCGGATGACACTTGCTGGATGTCCAAGGGCCATACTTTGGAGATGTCCCGCTGGTCCATTGAAGTCAATGGGGCACAACCATGGCCGGGCCTGCAGGTTACGGGGGCTTGCCCCAATTTCCTGGCACATATCACTTTTCAACAGGAACTACATTATTAGGACGTGGCTCTGGTTTATCATTTGCATGTCATTAACAGGTCTATTGACTCTGTGATTCCCATAATTCCACGACTTTTTCCTTCTTGATGTTGCTATTTATTTGGGTAGTTTATTTACCCCCGTTTCCCTGAAAATAAGACAGGGTCTTATATTAATTTTTGCTCCAAAAGATTTCACTATTTTACATATATAGCTGCCTGGACACTATTTAAATTGCCATTTTTTATTAACTGTACCTACGGATTAGTTTTAGAGCAAGGCTTATATTTCAAGCATTCTCAAAAATCCTGAAAAATCATGCTGGGTCTTATTTTCGGGGAATCAGGGTATATATATATATATATATATATATATATATATAGGGGGAGGGGCAGGTCTGAAATCTGCCTTGGAGCCCAGTCGACACGTCTTACAATGGACATTACAGAGTCGTGAGGACAGATACCTGGAGACAGGTACGGCTACGGCATAGTGATGGCGTTCCCGTAGACGAGCTTCTAGGAGACAATGGTAAAGTCCCTCTTGAACTTTCTGCCCCCTTAGTACGGGTCAATCCTGTGGGCATAATGTAATGGTTTAACTGTGACGCTGTGGTGCTAAGCTCTGGGCCCTTCGGTAGGAGAGTATGGTGCCCAGTCTTGTGATGACGCTTGTATTCTACACAAGTCTGCCTGCGGTTGGGATGCGGCTCCTCGTCTCTGTAGGATGTGAATATCCCCTTTCGTGTAATGCTGGACTATGACACACCGAGCAATCGGGAAGCCCCGAATAGGGATTCCAACAGGTCTGCCGACAAGAAGGAGGCGCCCTTTTACACAGCGCAGTCCCTTAGTACTGGGGCCGTATAACATTCATTGGGATTATCCAGAGTACATCCCTCACCTTCACACAAGGAGCGTGGGAAGCCAGAGAACACAGGAAGAAGTCGGATTACGCCTGTAGCAGGTTGGGCGGACACTTACCTCAGACATCTGGGGGAAGAGACTGATGGCTAAAGGGAGAGCCAGTCCAAAGGCAGCAAGGCACACAAGGCTATGCACAGGGAGGGTGAGTCTGGGGTATGTCCGCAGCAATGATGTCCTGCAACAGAGGAAGGCAGATACTCTCATTCCAACACTGTAACGATGCAGGATTCTCAAGAACAGGACAATTATGAAGGCTGCCATGCACTGAAGCCAAGATACTATCAGTACTACCTCCCCAGGGAAACCCTGGAACAGAGGAACAAGTATTTCCTTTGCTGGAACTTCACATACTAACATGGCATTACAACAGACCAGGGCCGGGCCAAGGACAGATTAGGCAACATGCACCTCCCCACTCAGTCCCTAGAATCAATAAAAACGTCTTGCTTTCTTAATGAAGGAGATTTAAACTTGTATTAAAAGAAATGGTATAAATATTTAATTCGGTTACTCATTTTACTTTTCTTCTCCATTCAGCCCAGGCCATCTTGGTGATTTCTCCTGCAGATTGCACACTTTGCTGCTAAGACATCTTTGGCCAGGGGTATAGCTATAGTGGGTGCAGAAGTAGCAATCAGCCCCAGGTCATGGGGCCACATGAGAAGACACCGGTATTATAAATGACACATGGTAGCTTGGGTCTTGTTGCAGATATTCCAATGGCACTCAATCCCCTTATTTAATGCAGACCCTCAGATCAGCGCCCTTACTCAATACAGAGCTTTCAACCAAACCTACACTTAAAACAGACCCCAGAGCAGACTCCATAATTAAGAGATGTGGGTGGCATCAGAATCCAGCGCAGAGGAGAACCAGCCAGAAGGGGGAAGCAGTGAGCAATACAAGCAACGCTCAATGCCCCCGGGGACTGATGGAAGAACTCATTGTATACAAACGTAGAAAATGATTTCCCAATACATTGCACCCCCTCTGACCTGCGGCAAGGTGGTGGCCTACCCGTGCCAACCCTTCGCTCCAGCCCTGTAACAGACCCCCAGTATGTGGATACAACTGTCAGTGATCACATTCTAAAACTGTGGGCCTTTAAATAGGTTCAAGGATCACAGTCAGAAACCTAATACGGGCACAGATATAAAAGTAATGCGTCCCGACTTCTCTACAGGAATGAAGGATGGGGCATATTGAGGATGGGGCATACTGAAACCTTACATGCCAAATCTCACTTTTCCCCCACATCTGCTTTGGGGGAGAGTCAGGACACCTCTCTGCACACCGAGTAGTTGGCCAATTCCGCCAATATCTATGGGTTTGGTTCAGGCTCCTCTAATATGTGTGGCTACTTTAGCTTGTGTTGCTTGCGGTCATATTTGTACAGACGGACCAGAGCATCTAATGAGGAAGGCATCTAGTGCTTCACGGAAGAACCCTTCTGGATCTTGCGGATTATGGAGTGGTTGCATACCCCTTGACTGGGTAAGGGGGAGTTACGGCACTACCCCCTTACATACCCCCTGTCCCTGCCCTAGACACACAGGGCACATGCAGGCATTGTGGAGGGTCTGCTGCTTTCCACCGCCATCACTGGCGCCATCCTGCTGACTATGCCAATTATGAAGCAGGTGGTAGTGTTGTGTATGCCATGGGCCACCCGACAGCAGTTGCATGCCACTTGATTGTAAGGGCTCCGTGGCAGCCATTTTCCCCAACTTCTGCTTTGGCCTTAGCGCCTCTGCGGCTCACAGTAAACATTACACTCCGTATGCAGAACGCACAGTTAAAGGGATTATTCAAGTAAAAAAGGTTTTTACAAAGCTGCTGCCCACGATGCGCAAACTGAAAAAAGTCATACTTGCCCACCGCGATCCATCGGTGCCGGTCCCCGCTGCTCTCCTCTTCCTGCTGCAGCAGCGGCTCACATTAGCTGCAGCGGTCACACGTCTCTGTGCTGGGTCATCGTTGTGCTGCGGCAGAACGTGGAGATCAACGGGGGATCAGCAGGAGATCCGGTGAGGAAGTATGGCGTCTCTTATAGTTGTGGATATTCCCCCTCATACACCCCGTGTCCTCTCTCCGCATGTTACTGCCCTCTTCAGGTAGGTACAAGGGCTGGCAGACTCGCATGTGCTGAGCACGCTACACTCCGGTAGTCTGAGACCCGCCCCCTGACATCAGCGCTGTGCCCATCCTTCGGGCACCGGGCAATCTGGCGACCTGGTGCCTACTTCACGTGCAGAAAGAGGAGACTTCGAATAGGTCGAATGGCGCCGCGCTGAGAGGGGGGGGGGGGGGGTACGAGGTAAGTTACAGACATATTACTATAAACTGCAGCGACACTTACAGACATGTCAGCCGTGACAACAATAATAATTAGTATCTCTAGAACACCAACATATACTGCAGCGCTGTACAAACCAGAGGGAAACGGGGAGGCATTCCATATAGAGCCAAAGGGGGGAGCCGACTCACAAGAGCTTACAGTCTATGGGGAGGAAATAGGGGGGACACAAGAGCTTACAGTCTATGAGGAAATAGGAGGGACACAAGAGCTTACAGTCTATGGGGAGGAAATAGGGGGACACAAGAGCTTACAGTCTATGAGGAAATAGGAGGGACACAAGAGCTTACAGTCTATGAGGAAATAGGAGGGACACAAGAGCTTACAGTCTATGGGGTGGAAATAAGGGGACACAAGAGCTTACAGTCTATGAGGGGGAAATAGGGGGGACACAAGAGCTTACAGTCTATGAGGAGGAAATAGGGGGACACAAGAGCTTACAGTCTATGAGGGAATAGGGCAGCACAAGAGCTTACAGTCTATGGGGTGGAAATAGGGGGACACAAGAGCTTACAGTCTATGAGGAGGAAATAGGGGGACACAAGAGCTTACAGTCTAAGAGGAGGAAATAGGGGGACACAAGAGCTTACAGTCTATAAGGAGGAATAGGGGGACACAAGAGCTTACAGTCTATGAGGAGGAAATAGGGGGACACAAGAGCTTACAGTATATGGGGAGGAAATAGGGGACACAAGAGCTTACAGTCTATGAGGAGGAATAGGGGGGACACAAGATCATACAGTCTATGATGAGGGAATAGGGGGGACACAAGAGCTTACAGTCTATGAGGAGGGAATAGGGGGACACAAGAGCTTACAGTCTATGAGGAGGGAATAGGGGGACACAAGAGCTTACAGTCTATGAGGAGGGAATAGGGGGGACACAAGAGCTTACAGTCTATGGGGAGGAAATAGGGGGACACAAGAGCTTACAGTCTATGGGGAGGGAATAGGGGGACACAAGAGCTTACAGTCTATGGGGAGGGAATAGGGGGACACAAGAGCTTACAGTCTATGAGGAGGGAATAGGGGGACACAAGAGCTTACAGTCTATGAGGAGGAAATAGGGGGACACAAGAGCTTACAGTATATGGGGAGGAAATAGGGGACACAAGAGCTTACAGTCTATAAGAGGGAATAGGGGGACACAAGAGCTTACAGTCTATGATGAGGGAATAGGGGGGACACAAGAGCTTACAGTCTATGATGAGGGAATAGGGGGGACACAAGAGCTTACAGTCTATGGGGAGGAAATAGGGGGGACACAAGAGCTTACAGTCTATGAGGAGGGAATAGGGGGGACACAAGAGCTTACAGTCTATGATGAGGGAATAGGGAGGACACAAGAGCTTACAGTCTATGAGGAGGGAATAGGGGGACACAAGAGCTTACAGTCTATGAGGAGGAAATAGGGGGGACACAAGAGCTTACAGTCTATGGGGAGGAAATAGGGGGGACACAAGAGCTTACAGTCTATGAGGAGGAAATAGGGGGGACACAAGAGCTTACAGTCTATGGGGAGGAGATAGGGGGGCACAAGAGCTTACAGTCTATGAGGAGGAAATAGGGGGACACAAGAGCTTACAGTCTATGAGGAGGAAATAGGGGGGACACAAGAGCTTACAGTCTATAGGGAACTAGTGGGACACAAGAGCTTACAGTCTATGAGGAGGAAATAGGGAGGACACAAGAGCTTACAGTCTATGAGGAAATAGGGGAACACAAGAGCTTACAGTCTATGAGGAGGAAATAGGGGGGACACAAGAGCTTACAGTCTATGAGGTGGAAATAGGGGGACACAAGAGCTTACAGTCTATGGGGAGGAGATAGGGTGGGTACAAGAGCTTACAGTCTATGAGGAGGAAATAGGGGGGCACAAGAGCTTACAGTCTATGGGAAGGAAATAGGGGGACACAAGAGCTTACAGTCTATGAGGAGGGAATAGGGGGACACAAGAGCTTACAGTCTATGGGGAGGAGATAGGGAGGACACAAGAGCTTACAGTCTATGGGGAGGAAATAGGGGGACACAAGAGCTTACAGTCTATGAGGAGGAAATAGGGGGGCACAAGAGCTTACAGTCTATGGGGAGGAAATAGGGAGGACACAAGAGCTTACAGTCTATGAGGAAATAGGGGAACACAAGAGCTTACAGTCTATGAGGAGGAAATAGGGGGGACACAAGAGCTTACAGTCTATGAGGTGGAAATAGGGGGACACAAGAGCTTACAGTCTATGGGGAGGAGATAGGGGGGCACAAGAGCTTACAGTCTATGAGGAGGGAATAGGGTGGGTACAAGAGCTTACAGTCTATGAGGAGGAAATAGGGGGGCACAAGAGCTTACAGTCTATGAGGAGGGAATAGGGGGGACACAAGAGCTTACAGTCTATGAGGAGGAAATAGGGAGGACACAAGAGCTTACAGTCTATGGGGAGGAAATAGGGGGACACAAGAGCTTACAGTCTATGAGGAGGAAATAGGGGGACACAAGAGCTTACAGTCTATGGGGAGGAAATAGGGGGACACAAGAGCTTACAGTCTATGAGGAGGAAATAGGGGGACACAAGAGCTTACAGTCTATGAGGAGGAAATAGGGGGGACACAAGAGCTTACAGTCTAGAAGAGGGGAATAGGGGGACACAAGAGCTTACAGTCTATGACGTGGAAATAGGGGGACACAAGAGCTTACAGTGTAGGAGGAGGAAATAGGGGGACACAAGGACTTACAGTCTATGGGGAGGAAATAGGGGAGACACAAGAGCTTACAGTCTATGGGGAGGAAATAGGGGGACACAAGAGCTTACAGTCTATGGGGAGGAAATAGGGGAGACACAAGAGCTTACAGTCTATGAGGAGGGAATAGGGGGACACAAGAGCTTACAGTCTATGAGGTGGAAATAGGGGGACACAAGAGCTTACAGTGTATGAGGAGCAAATAGGGGGACACAAGAGCTTACACTGTATGAGGAGGAAATAGGGGGACACAAGAGCTTACAGTCTATGATGAGGAAATAGGGGGGGACACAAGAGCTTACAGTCTATGAGGAGGAGATAGGGGAGACACAAGAGCTTACAGTCTATGGGGAGGAAATAGGGGAGACACAAGAGCTTACAGTCTATGGGGAGGAAATAGGGGGACACAAGAGCTTACAGTCTATGGGGAGGAAATAGGGGAGACACAAGAGCTTACAGTCTATGGGAAGGAAATAGGGGGACACAAGAGCTTACAGTGTATGAGGAGGAAATAGGGGGACACAAGAGCTTACAGTCTATGAGGAGGAAATAGGGGGGGACACAAGAGCTTACAGTCTATGGGGAGGAAATAGGGGGATACAAGAGCTTACAGTCTATGAGGAGGAAATAGGGGGACACAAGAGCTTACAGTCTATGGGGAAATAGGGGAACACAAGAGCTTACAGTCTATGATGAGGAAATAGGGGGGGACACAAGAGCTTACAGTCTATGGGGAGGAAATAGCGGGACACAAGAGCTTACAGTCTATGGGGAGGAAATAGGGGGACACAAGAGCTTACAGTCTATGAGGAGGAAATAGGGGGACACAAGAGCTTACAGTCTATGGGGAAATAGGGGAACACAAGAGCTTACAGTCTATGAGGAGGAAATAGGGGGGACACAAGAGCTTACAGTCTATGGGGAGGAAATAGGGGGACACAAGAGCTTACAGTCTATGAGGAGGAAATAGGGGGACACAAGAGCTTACAGTCTATGGGGAGGAAATAGGGGGACACAAGAGCTTACAGTCTATGGGGAGGAAATAGGGGGACACAAGAGCTTACAGTCTATGAGGAGGAAATAGGGGGGACACAAGAGCTTACAGTCTATGGGGAGGAAATAGGGGGACACAAGAGCTTACAGTCTATGGGGAGGAAATAGGGGGACACAAGAGCTTACAGTCTATGGGGAGGAAATAGGGGGACACAAGAGCTTACAGTCTATGAGGAGGAAATAGGGGGACACAAGAGCTTACAGTCTATGGGGAAATAGGGGAACACAAGAGCTTACAGTCTATGAGGAGGAAATAGGGGGGACACAAGAGCTTACAGTCTATGGGGAGGAAATAGGGGGACACAAGAGCTTACAGTCTATGAGGAGGAAATAGGGGGACACAAGAGCTTACAGTCTATGAGGAGGAAATAGGGGGACACAAGAGCTTACAGTCTATGAGGAGGAAATAGGGGGGACACAAGAGCTTACAGTCTATGAGGAGGAAATAGGGGGGACACAAGAGCTTACAGTCTATGAGGAGGAAATAGGGGGGACACAAGAGCTTACAGTCTATAGGGAACTAGTGGGACACAAGAGCTTACAGTATATGAGGAGGAAATAGGGGGCACAAGAGCTTACAGTCTATGAGGAGGAAATAGGGGGCACAAGAGCTTACAGTCTATGGGGAGGAAATAGGGAGGACACAAGAGCTTACAGTCTATGAGGAAATAGGGGAACACAAGAGCTTACAGCCTATGAGGAGGAAATAGGGGGGACAGAAGAGCTTACAGTCTATGGGGAGGAATAGGGGGGACACAAGAGCTTACAGTCTATGGGGAGGAAATAGGGGGACACAAGAGCTTACAGTCTATGAGGAGGAAATAGGGGGGACACAAGAGCTTACAGTCTATGGGGAGGAAATAGGGGGACACAAGAGCTTACAGTCTATGAGGAGGAAATAGGGGGACACAAGAGCTTACAGTCTATGAGGAGGAAATAGGGGGACACAAGAGCTTACAGTCTATGAGGTGGAAATAGGGGGACACAAGAGCTTACAGTCTATGAGGAGGGAATAGGGGGGACACAAGAGCTTACAGTCTATGAGGAGGAAATAGGGAGGACACAAGAGCTTACAGTCTATGAGGAGGGAATAGGGGGACACAAGAGCTTACAGTCTATGAGGAGGAAATAGGGGGGACACAAAAGCTTACAGTCTATGGGGAGGAAATAGGGGGGCACAAGAGCTTACAGTCTATGAGGAGGGAATACGGGGGACACAAGAGCTTACAGTCTATGAGGAGGAAATAGGGAGGACACAAGAGCTTACAGTCTATGAGGAGGGAATAGGGGGACACAAGAGCTTACAGTCTATGAGGAGGAAATAGGGGGGACACAAAAGCTTACAGTCTATGGGGAGGAAATAGGGGGACACAAGAGCTTACAGTCTATGAGGAGGAAATAGGGGGACACAAGAGCTTACAGTCTATGAGGAGGAAATAGGGGGGACACAAGAGCTTACAGTCTATGAGGAAATAGGGGACACAAGAGCTTACAGTCTATGAGGAGGAAATAGGGGGACACAAGAGCTTACAGTCTATAAGAGGGGAATAGGGGGACACAAGAGCTTACAGTCTATGAGGTGGAAATAGGGGGCACAAGAGCTTACAGTCTATGAGGAAATACAGGGACACAAGAGCTTACAGTCTATGAGGAAATAGGGGGGGCACAAGAGCTTACAGTCTATGGGGAGGAAATAGGGGAGACACAAGAGCTTACAGTCTATGGGGAGGAAATAGGGGGACACAAGAGCTTACAGTCTATGGGGAGGAAATAGGGGGACACAAGAGCTTACAGTCTATGAGGTGGAAATAGGGGGACACAAGAGCTTACAGTGTATGAGGAGGAAATAGGGGGACACAAGAGCTTACAGTGTATGAGGAGGAAATAGGGGGACACAAGAGCTTACAGTCTATGATGAGGAAATAGGGGGGGACACAAGAGCTTACAGTCTATGAGGACGAGATAGGGGAGACACAAGAGCTTACAGTCTATGGGGAGGAAATAGGGGAGACACAAGAGCTTACAGTCTATGGGGAGGAAATAGGGGAGACACAAGAGCTTACAGTCTATGGGGAGGAAATAGGGGGACACAAGAGCTTACAGTCTATGGGGAGGAAATAGGGGAGACACAAGAGCTTACAGTCTATGGGGAGGAAATAGGGGGACACAAGAGCTTACAGTGTATGAGGAGGGAATAGGGGGACACAAGAGCTTACAGTCTATGAGGAGGGAATAGGGGGACACAAGAGCTTACAGTCTATGAGGTGGAAATAGGGGGACACAAGAGCTTTCAGTGTATGAGGAGGAAATAGGGGAGACACAAGAGCTTACAGTCTATGGGGAGGAAATAGGGGGACACAAGAGCTTACAGTCTATGGGGAGGAAATAGGGGAGACAAGAGCTTACAGTCTATGGGGAGGAGTTGGGGTGAGACACAAGAACTTACAGTCTATGAGGAGGAAATAGGGGGACACAAGAGCTTACAGTCTATGAGGAGGAAATAGGGGGGACACAAGAGCTTACAGTCTATGAGGAGGAAATAGGGGGGACACAAGAGCTTACAGTCTATGGGGAGGAAATAGGGGGACACAAGAGCTTACAGTCTATGGGGAGGAAATAGAGGGACACAAGAGCTTACAGTCTATGAGGAGGAAATAGGGGACACAAGAGCTTACAGCCTGAGGAGCAGATAGGGGGACACAAGAGCTTACAGTCTATGAGGAGGAAATAGGGGGACACAAGAGCTTACAGTCTATGAGGAGGAAATAGGGGGGACACAAGAGCTTACAGTCTATGGGGAAATAGGGGGACACAAGAGCTTACAGTCTATGGGGAGGAAATAGGGGGACACAAGAGCTTACAGTCTATGAGGAGGAAATAGGGGGGACACAAGAGCTTACAGTCTATGGGGAGGAAATAGGGGGACACAAGAGCTTACAGTCTATGGGGAGGAAATAGGGGGACACAAGAGCTTACAGTCTATGAGGGGGAAATAGGGGGACACAAGAGCTTACAGTCTATGGGGAGGAAATAGGGGGACACAAGAGCTTATAGTCTATGAGGAAATAGGGGGGACACAAGAGCTTACAGTCTATGGGGAGGAAATAGGCGGACACAAGAGCTTATAGTCTATGAGGAAATAGGGGGGACACAAGAGCTTACAGTCTATGAGGAGGAAATAGGGGGGACACAAGAGCTTATAGTCTATGGGGAGGAAATAGGGGGACACAAGAGCTTACAGTCTATGGGGAGGAAATAGGGGGACACAAGAGCTTACAGTCTATGAGGGGGAAATAGGGGGACACAAGAGCTTACAGTCTATGGGGAGGAAATAGGGGGACACAAGAGCTTATAGTCTATGAGGAAATAGGGGGGACACAAGAGCTTACAGTCTATGGGGAGGAAATAGGGGGACACAAGAGCTTATAGTCTATGAGGAAATAGGGGGACACAAGAGCTTACAGTCTATGGGGAGGAAATAGGGGGACACAAGAGCTTATAGTCTATGAGGAAATAGGGGGACACAAGAGCTTACAGTCTATGAGGGGGAAATAGGGGGACACAAGAGCTTACAGTCTATGAGGAAATAGGGGAACGCAAGAGCTTACAGTCTATGGGGAGGAAATAGGGGGACACAAGAGCTTATAGTCTATGAGGGGAAAATAGGGGGACACAAGAGCTTACAGTCTATGGGGAGGGAATAGGGGGACACAAGAGCTTACAGTCTATGAGGAGGAAATAGGAGGGACACAAGAGCTTACAGTCTATGAGGGAATAGGGGGGACACAAGAGCTTACAGTCTATGAGGAGGGAATAGGGGGGACACAAGAGCGTACAGTCTGAGGAGGAGATAGGGGGACACAAGAGCTTACAGTCTATGAGGAGGGAATAGGGGGGACACAAGAGCTTACAGTCTATGAGGAGGAAACAGGGGGGCACAAGAGCTTACAGTCTATGAGGAAATAGGGGGGACACAAGAGCTTACAGTCTATGAGGAAATAGGGGGACACAAGAGCTTACAGTCTATGAGGAGGAAATAGGGGGGACACAAGAGCTTACAGTCTATGAGGAAATAGGGGGACACAAGAGCTTATAGTCTATGAGGGGGAAATAGGGGGACACAAGAGCTTACAGTCTATGGGGAGGGAATAGGGGGACACAAGAGCTTACAGTCTATGAGGAGGAAATAGGGGGACACAACAGCTTACAGTCTATGAGGAGGGAATAGGGGGGACACAAGAGCTTACAGTCTATGAAGAAATAGGGGGACACAAGAGCTTACAGTCTATGAGGAAATAAAGGGACACAAAAGCTTACAGTCTATGAGGAAATAGGGGACACAAGAGCTTACAGTCTATGAGGAAATAGGGGGGACACAACAGCTTACAGTCTATGAGGAGGAAATAGGGGGGACACAAGAGCTTACAGTCTATGAGGAAATAGGGGGACACAAGAGCTTACAAGTCTATGAGGAGGAGATAGGGGGGACACAAGAGCTTACAGTCTATGAGGAGGAGATAGGGTGGGTACAAGAGCTTACAGTCTATGAGGAGGGAATAGGGGGGACACAAGAGCTTACAGTCTATGAGGAAATAGGGGGACCCAAGAGCTTACAGTCTATGAGGAGGAAATAGGGGGACACAAGAGCTTACAGTCTATGAGGAAATAGGGGAACACAAGAGCTTACAGTCTATGAGGAGGAAATAGGGGGGACACAAGAGCTTACAGTCTATGAGGAGGGAATAGGGGGACACAAGAGCTTACAATCTATGAGGAGGAAATAGGGGGACACAAGAGCTTACAATCTATGAGGAGGAAATAGGAGGGACACAAGAGCTTACAGTCTATGAGGAAATAGGGGGACACAAGAGCTTACAGTCTATGAGGAGGAAATAGGGGGGACACAAGAGCTTACAGTCTATGAAGAAATAGGGAGACACAAGAGCTTACAGTCTATGAGGAAATAGGGGGACACAAAAGCTTACAATCTATGAGGAAATAGGGGGACACAAGAGCTTACAGTCTATGAGGAAATAGGGGGGACACAAGAGCTTACAGTCTATGAGGAAATAGGGGGGACACAACAGCTTACAGTCTATGAGGAGGAAATAGGGGGGACACAAGAGCTTACAGTCTATGAGGAAATAGGGGGACACAAGAGCTTACAAGTCTATGAGGATATAGGGGGGACACAAGAGCTTACAGTCTATGGGGAAATAGGGGGGGCACAAGACCTTACAGTCTATGAGGAGGAAATAGGGGGACACAAGAGCTTACAGTCTATGAGGAGCAAATAGGGGGACACAAGAGCTTACAGTCTATGAGGAGGAAATAGGGGGACACAAGAGCTTACAGTCTATGAGGAAATAGGGGGACACAAGAGCTTACAGTCTATGAGGAGGAAATAGGGGGACACAAGAGCTTACAGTCTATGAGGAGGGAATAGGGGGACACAAGAGCTTACAGTCTATGGGGAAATAGGAGGGACACAAGAGCTTACAGTCTATGAGGAGGAAATAGGGGGACACAAGAGCTTACAGTCTATGGGGAGGAAATAGGGAGACACAAGAGCTTACAGTCTATGGGGAGGAAATAGGGGGGACACAAGAGCTTACAGTCTATGAGAAGGAAATAGGGGGGACACAAGAGCTTACAGTCTATGAGGAGGGAATAGGGGGGACACAAGAGCTTACAGTCTATGAGGAGGAAATAGGGGGGACACAAGAGCTTACAGTCTATGAAGAAATAGGGGGGACACAAGAGCTTACAGTCTATGAGGAAATAGGGGGGGCACAAGAGCTTACAGTCTATGAGGAGGGAATAGGGGGGACACAAGAGCTTACAGTCTATGAGGAGGGAATGGGGGGGACACAAGAGCTTACAGTCTATGAGGAGGAAATAGGGGGCACAAGAGCTTACAGTCTATGGGGAGGAAATAGGGGGGACACAAGAGCTTACAGTCTATGAGGAGGAAATAGGGGGACACAAGAGCTTACAGTCTATGAGGAGGGAATAGGGGGACATAAGAGCTTACAGTCTATGAGGAGGAAATAGGGGGGACACAAAAGCTTACAGTCTATGGGGAGGAAATAGGGGGACACAAGAGCTTACAGTCTATGAGGAGGAAATAGGGGGACACAAGAGCTTACAGTCTATGAAGAAATAGGGGGACACAAGAGCTTACAGTCTATAAGAGGGAAATAGGGGGACACAAGAGCTTACAGTCTATGAGGAGGGAATAGGGGGGACACAAGAGCTTACAGTCTATAAGAGGGAAATAGGGGGACACAAGAGCTTACAGTCTATGAGGAGGGAATAGGGGGACACAAGAGCTTACAGTCTATGGGGAGGAAATAGGGGGGACACAAGAGCTTACAGTCTATGAGGAGGGAATAGGGGGACACAAGAGCTTACAATCTATGAGGAGGAAATAGGGGGACACAAGAGCTTACAGTCTATGAGGAGGAAATAGGGAGGACACAAGAGCTTACAGTCTATGAGGAGGAAATAGGGGACACAAGAGCTTACAGTCTATGAGGAGGAAATAGGGGGACACAAGAGCTTACAGTCTACGAGGAGGAAATAGGGGGGACACAAGAGCTTACAGTCTATGAGGAGGAAATAGGGGACACAAGAGCTTACAGTCTATGAGGAAATAGGGGGAGACACAAGAGCTTACAGTCTATGAGGAAATAGGGGAACACAAGAGCTTACAGTCTATGAGGAGGAAATAGGGGGGACACAAGAGCTTACAGTCTATGAGGTGGAAATAGGGGGACACAAGAGCTTACAGTCTATGGGGAGGAGATAGGGTGGGTACAAGAGCTTACAGTCTATGAGGAGGAAATAGGGGGGCACAAGAGCTTACAGTCTATGGGAAGGAAATAGGGGGACACAAGAGCTTACAGTCTATGAGGAGGGAATAGGGGGGACACAAGAGCTTACAGTCTATGAGGAGGAAATAGGGAGGACACAAGAGCTTACAGTCTATGGGGAGGAAATAGGGGGACACAAGAGCTTACAGTCTATGAGGAGGAAATAGGGGGGCACAAGAGCTTACAGTCTATGGGGAGGAAATAGGGAGGACACAAGAGCTTACAGTCTATGAGGAAATAGGGGAACACAAGAGCTTACAGTCTATGAGGAGGAAATAGGGGGGACACAAGAGCTTACAGTCTATGAGGTGGAAATAGGGGGACACAAGAGCTTACAGTCTATGGGGAGGAGATAGGGTGGGTACAAGAGCTTACAGTCTATGAGGAGGAAATAGGGGGGCACAAGAGCTTACAGTCTATGAGGAGGGAATAGGGGGGACACAAGAGCTTACAGTCTATGAGGAGGAAATAGGGAGGACACAAGAGCTTACAGTCTATGGGGAGGAAATAGGGGGACACAAGAGCTTACAGTCTATGAGGAGGAAATAGGGGGACACAAGAGCTTACAGTCTATGGGGAGGAAATAGGGGGACACAAGAGCTTACAGTCTATGAGGAGGAAATAGGGGGACACAAGAGCTTACAGTCTATGAGGAGGAAATAGGGGGGACACAAGAGCTTACAGTCTAGAAGAGGGGAATAGGGGGACACAAGAGCTTACAGTCTATGACGTGGAAATAGGGGGACACAAGAGCTTACAGTGTAGGAGGAGGAAATAGGGGGACACAAGGACTTACAGTCTATGGGGAGGAAATAGGGGAGACACAAGAGCTTACAGTCTATGGGGAGGAAATAGGGGGACACAAGAGCTTACAGTCTATGGGGAGGAAATAGGGGAGACACAAGAGCTTACAGTCTATGAGGAGGGAATAGGGGGACACAAGAGCTTACAGTCTATGAGGTGGAAATAGGGGGACACAAGAGCTTACAGTGTATGAGGAGCAAATAGGGGGACACAAGAGCTTACACTGTATGAGGAGGAAATAGGGGGACACAAGAGCTTACAGTCTATGATGAGGAAATAGGGGGGGACACAAGAGCTTACAGTCTATGAGGAGGAGATAGGGGAGACACAAGAGCTTACAGTCTATGGGGAGGAAATAGGGGAGACACAAGAGCTTACAGTCTATGGGGAGGAAATAGGGGGACACAAGAACTTACAGTCTATGGGGAGGAAATAGGGGAGACACAAGAGCTTACAGTCTATGGGGAGGAAATAGGGGGACACAAGAGCTTACAGTGTATGAGGAGGAAATAGGGGGACACAAGAGCTTACAGTCTATGAGGAGGAAATAGGGGGGGACACAAGAGCTTACAGTCTATGGGGAGGAAATAGGGGGATACAAGAGCTTACAGTCTATGAGGAGGAAATAGGGGGACACAAGAGCTTACAGTCTATGGGGAAATAGGGGAACACAAGAGCTTACAGTCTATGATGAGGAAATAGGGGGGGACACAAGAGCTTACAGTCTATGGGGAGGAAATAGCGGGACACAAGAGCTTACAGTCTATGGGGAGGAAATAGGGGGACACAAGAGCTTACAGTCTATGAGGAGGAAATAGAGGGACACAAGAGCTTACAGTCTATGGGGAAATAGGGGAACACAAGAGCTTACAGTCTATGAGGAGGAAATAGGGGGGACACAAGAGCTTACAGTCTATGGGGAGGAAATAGGGGGACACAAGAGCTTACAGTCTATGAGGAGGAAATAGGGGGACACAAGAGCTTACAGTCTATGAGGAGGAAATAGGGGGACACAAGAGCTTACAGTCTATGAGGAGGAAATAGGGGGGACACAAGAGCTTACAGTCTATGAGGAGGAAATAGGGGGGACACAAGAGCTTACAGTCTATGAGGAGGAAATAGGGGGGACACAAGAGCTTACAGTCTATAGGGAACTAGTGGGACACAAGAGCTTACAGTCTATGAGGAGGAAATAGGGGGCACAAGAGCTTACAGTCTATGAGGAGGAAATAGGGGGCACAAGAGCTTACAGTCTATGGGGAGGAAATAGGGAGGACACAAGAGCTTACAGTCTATGAGGAAATAGGGGAACACAAGAGCTTACAGCCTATGAGGAGGAAATAGGGGGGACAGAAGAGCTTACAGTCTATGGGGAGGAAATAGGGGGGACACAAGAGCTTACAGTCTATGGGGAGGAAATAGGGGGACACAAGAGCTTACAGTCTATGAGGAGGAAATAGGGGGGACACAAGAGCTTACAGTCTATGGGGAGGAAATAGGGGGACACAAGAGCTTACAGTCTATGAGGAGGAAATAGGGGGACACAAGAGCTTACAGTCTATGAGGAGGAAATAGGGGGACACAAGAGCTTACAGTCTATGAGGTAGAAATAGGGGGACACAAGAGCTTACAGTCTATGAGGAGGGAATAGGGGGGACACAAGAGCTTACAGTCTATGAGGAGGAAATAGGGAGGACACAAGAGCTTACAGTCTATGAGGAGGGAATAGGGGGACACAAGAGCTTACAGTCTATGAGGAGGAAATAGGGGGGACACAAAAGCTTACAGTCTATGGGGAGGAAATAGGGGGGCACAAGAGCTTACAGTCTATGAGGAGGGAATAGGGGGGACACAAGAGCTTACAGTCTATGAGGAGGAAATAGGGAGGACACAAGAGCTTACAGTCTATGAGGAGGGAATAGGGGGACACAAGAGCTTACAGTCTATGAGGAGGAAATAGGGGGGACACAAGAGCTTACAGTCTATGAGGAAATAGGGGACACAAGAGCTTACAGTCTATGAGGAGGAAATAGGGGGACACAAGAGCTTACAGTCTATAAGAGGGGAATAGGGGGACACAAGAGCTTACAGTCTATGAGGTGGAAATAGGGGGCACAAGAGCTTACAGTCTATGAGGAAATAGGGGGACACAAGAGCTTACAGTCTATGAGGAAATACAGGGACACAAGAGCTTACAGTCTATGAGGAAATAGGGGGGGCACAAGAGCTTACAGTCTATGGGGAGGAAATAGGGGAGACACAAGAGCTTACAGTCTATGGGGAGGAAATAGGGGGACACAAGAGCTTACAGTCTATGGGGAGGAAATAGGGGGACACAAGAGCTTACAGTCTATGAGGTGGAAATAGGGGGACACAAGAGCTTACAGTGTATGAGGAGGAAATAGGGGGACACAAGAGCTTACAGTGTATGAGGAGGAAATAGGGGGACACAAGAGCTTACAGTCTATGATGAGGAAATAGGGGGGGACACAAGAGCTTACAGTCTATGAGGACGAGATAGGGGAGACACAAGAGCTTACAGTCTATGGGGAGGAAATAGGGGAGACACAAGAGCTTACAGTCTATGGGGAGGAAATAGGGGAGACACAAGAGCTTACAGTCTATGGGGAGGAAATAGGGGGACACAAGAGCTTACAGTCTATGGGGAGGAAATAGGGGAGACACAAGAGCTTACAGTCTATGGGGAGGAAATAGGGGGACACAAGAGCTTACAGTGTTTGAGGAGGAAATAGGGGGACACAAGAGCTTACAGTCTATGAGGAGGGAATAGGGGGACACAAGAGCTTACAGTCTATGAGGAGGGAATAGGGGGACACAAGAGCTTACAGTCTATGAGGTGGAAATAGGGGGACACAAGAGCTTTCAGTGTATGAGGAGGAAATAGGGGAGACACAAGAGCTTACAGTCTATGGGGAGGAAATAGGGGGACACAAGAGCTTACAGTCTATGGGGAGGAAATAGGGGGACACAAGAGCTTACAGTCTATGGGGAGGAAATAGGGGGACACAAGAGCTTACAGTCTATGAGGTGGAAATAGGGGGACACAAGAGCTTACAGTGTATGAGGAGGAAATAGGGGGACACAAGAGCTTACAGTGTATGAGGAGGAAATAGGGGGACACAAGAGCTTACAGTCTATGATGAGGAAATAGGGGGGGACACAAGAGCTTACAGTCTATGAGGACGAGATAGGGGAGACACAAGAGCTTACAGTCTATGGGGAGGAAATAGGGGAGACACAAGAGCTTACAGTCTATGGGGAGGAAATAGGGGAGACACAAGAGCTTACAGTCTATGGGGAGGAAATAGGGGGACACAAGAGCTTACAGTCTATGGGGAGGAAATAGGGGAGACACAAGAGCTTACAGTCTATGGGGAGGAAATAGGGGGACACAAGAGCTTACAGTGTTTGAGGAGGAAATAGGGGGACACAAGAGCTTACAGTCTATGAGGAGGGAATAGGGGGACACAAGAGCTTACAGTCTATGAGGAGGGAATAGGGGGACACAAGAGCTTACAGTCTATGAGGTGGAAATAGGGGGACACAAGAGCTTTCAGTGTATGAGGAGGAAATAGGGGAGACACAAGAGCTTACAGTCTATGGGGAGGAAATAGGGGGACACAAGAGCTTACAGTCTATGGGGAGGAAATAGGGGGACACAAGAGCTTACAGTCTATGGGGAGGAAATAGGGGGACACAAGAGCTTACAGTCTATGGGGAGGAAATAGAGGGACACAAGAGCTTACAGTCTATGGGGAGGAAATAGGGGGACACAAGAGCTTACAGTCTATGGGGAGGAAATAGGGGGACACAAGAGCTTACAGTCTATGGGGAGGAAATAGAGGGACACAAGAGCTTACAGTCTATGAGGAGGAAATAGGGGACACAAGAGCTTACAGCCTGAGGAGCAGATAGGGGGACACAAGAGCTTACAGTCTATGAGGAGGAAATAGGGGGACACAAGAGCTTACAGTCTATGAGGAGGAAATAGGGGGGACACAAGAGCTTACAGTCTATGGGGAAATAGGGGGACACAAGAGCTTACAGTCTATGGGGAGGAAATAGGGGGACACAAGAGCTTACAGTCTATGAGGAGGAAATAGGGGGGACACAAGAGCTTACAGTCTATGGGGAGGAAATAGGGGGACACAAGAGCTTACAGTCTATGGGGAGGAAATAGGGGGACACAAGAGCTTACAGTCTATGAGGGGGAAATAGGGGGACACAAGAGCTTACAGTCTATGGGGAGGAAATAGGGGGACACAAGAGCTTATAGTCTATGAGGAAATAGGGGGGACACAAGAGCTTACAGTCTATGGGGAGGAAATAGGGGGACACAAGAGCTTATAGTCTATGAGGAAATAGGGGGGACACAAGAGCTTACAGTCTATGAGGAGGAAATAGGGGGGACACAAGAGCTTATAGTCTATGGGGAGGAAATAGGGGGACACAAGAGCTTACAGTCTATGGGGAGGAAATAGGGGGACACAAGAGCTTACAGTCTATGAGGGGGAAATAGGGGGACACAAGAGCTTACAGTCTATGGGGAGGAAATAGGGGGACACAAGAGCTTATAGTCTATGAGGAAATAGGGGGGACACAAGAGCTTACAGTCTATGGGGAGGAAATAGGGGGACACAAGAGCTTATAGTCTATGAGGAAATAGGGGGACACAAGAGCTTACAGTCTATGGGGAGGAAATAGGGGGACACAAGAGCTTATAGTCTATGAGGAAATAGGGGGACACAAGAGCTTACAGTCTATGAGGGGGAAATAGGGGGACACAAGAGCTTACAGTCTATGAGGAAATAGGGGAACGCAAGAGCTTACAGTCTATGGGGAGGAAATAGGGGGACACAAGAGCTTATAGTCTATGAGGGGAAAATAGGGGGACACAAGAGCTTACAGTCTATGGGGAGGGAATAGGGGGACACAAGAGCTTACAGTCTATGAGGAGGAAATAGGAGGGACACAAGAGCTTACAGTCTATGAGGGAATAGGGGGGACACAAGAGCTTACAGTCTATGAGGAGGGAATAGGGGGGACACAAGAGCTTACAGTCTGAGGAGGAGATAGGGGGACACAAGAGCTTACAGTCTATGAGGAGGAAATAGGGGGGACACAAGAGCTTACAGTCTATGAGGAGGAAACAGGGGGGCACAAGAGCTTACAGTCTATGAGGAAATAGGGGGGACACAAGAGCTTACAGTCTATGAGGAAATAGGGGGACACAAGAGCTTACAGTCTATGAGGAGGAAATAGGGGGGACACAAGAGCTTACAGTCTATGAGGAAATAGGGGGACACAAGAGCTTATAGTCTATGAGGGGGAAATAGGGGGACACAAGAGCTTACAGTCTATGGGGAGGGAATAGGGGGACACAAGAGCTTACAGTCTATGAGGAGGAAATAGGGGGACACAACAGCTTACAGTCTATGAGGAGGGAATAGGGGGGACACAAGAGCTTACAGTCTATGAAGAAATAGGGGGACACAAGAGCTTACAGTCTATGAGGAAATAAAGGGACACAAAAGCTTACAGTCTATGAGGAAATAGGGGACACAAGAGCTTACAGTCTATGAGGAAATAGGGGGGACACAACAGCTTACAGTCTATGAGGAGGAAATAGGGGGGACACAAGAGCTTACAGTCTATGAGGAAATAGGGGGACACAAGAGCTTACAAGTCTATGAGGAGGAGATAGGGGGCACGAGCTTACAGTCTATGAGGAGGAGATAGGGTGGGTACAAGAGCTTACAGTCTATGAGGAGGGAATAGGGGGGACACAAGAGCTTACAGTCTATGAGGAAATAGGGGGACCCAAGAGCTTACAGTCTATGAGGAGGAAATAGGGGGACACAAGAGCTTACAGTCTATGAGGAAATAGGGGAACACAAGAGCTTACAGTCTATGAGGAGGAAATAGGGGGGACACAAGAGCTTACAGTCTATGAGGAGGGAATAGGGGGACACAAGAGCTTACAATCTATGAGGAGGAAATAGGGGGACACAAGAGCTTACAATCTATGAGGAGGAAATAGGGGGCACAAGAGCTTACAGTCTATGAGGAAATAGGGGGACACAAGAGCTTACAGTCTATGAGGAGGAAATAGGGGGGACACAAGAGCTTACAGTCTATGAAAAAATAGGGAGACACAAGAGCTTACAGTCTATGAGGAAATAGGGGGACACAAAAGCTTACAATCTATGAGGAAATAGGGGGACACAAGAGCTTACAGTCTATGAGGAAATAGGGGGGACACAACAGCTTACAGTCTATGAGGAGGAAATAGGGGGGACACAAGAGCTTACAGTCTATGAGGAAATAGGGGGACACAAAAGCTTACAATCTATGAGGAAATAGGGGGACACAAGAGCTTACAGTCTATGAGGAAATAGGGGGGACACAACAGCTTACAGTCTATGAGGAGGAAATAGGGGGACACAAGAGCTTACAGTCTATGGGGAAATAGGGGGGGCACAAGACCTTACAGTCTATGAGGAGGAAATAGGGGGACACAAGAGCTTACAGTCTATGAGGAGCAAATAGGGGGACACAAGAGCTTACAGTCTATGAGGAGGAAATAGGGGGACACAAGAGCTTACAGTCTATGAGGAAATAGGGGGACACAAGAGCTTACAGTCTATGAGGAGGAAATAGGGGGACACAAGAGCTTACAGTCTATGAGGAGGGAATAGGGGGACACAAGAGCTTACAGTCTATGGGGAAATAGGAGGGACACAAGAGCTTACAGTCTATGAGGAGGAAATAGGGGGACACAAGAGCTTACAGTCTATGGGGAGGAAATAGGGAGACACAAGAGCTTACAGTCTATGGGGAGGAAATAGGGGGGACACAAGAGCTTACAGTCTATGAGAAGGAAATAGGGGGGACACAAGAGCTTACAGTCTATGAGGAGGGAATAGGGGGGACACAAGAGCTTACAGTCTATGAGGAGGAAATAGGGGGGACACAAGAGCTTACAGTCTATGAAGAAATAGGGGGGACACAAGAGCTTACAGTCTATGAGGAAATAGGGGGGGCACAAGAGCTTACAGTCTATGAGGAGGGAATAGGGGGGACACAAGAGCTTACAGTCTATGAGGAGGGAATGGGGGGGACACAAGAGCTTACAGTCTATGAGGAGGAAATAGGGGGCACAAGAGCTTACAGTCTATGGGGAGGAAATAGGGGGGACACAAGAGCTTACAGTGTATGAGGAAATAGGGGAACACAAGAGCTTACAGTCTATGAGGAGGAAATAGGGGGGACACAAGAGCTTACAGTCTATGAGGTGGAAATAGGGGGGCACAAGAGCTTACAGTCTATGAGGAGGAAATAGGGGGGACACAAGAGCTTACAGTCTATGAGGAGGAAATAGGGGGACACAAGAGCTTACAGTCTATGAGGAGGGAATAGGGGGACATAAGAGCTTACAGTCTATGAGGAGGAAATAGGGGGGACACAAAAGCTTACAGTCTATGGGGAGGAAATAGGGGGACACAAGAGCTTACAGTCTATGAGGAGGAAATAGGGGGACACAAGAGCTTACAGTCTATGAAGAAATAGGGGGACACAAGAGCTTACAGTCTATAAGAGGGAAATAGGGGGACACAAGAGCTTACAGTCTATGAGGAGGGAATAGGGGGACACAAGAGCTTACAGTCTATGGGGAGGAAATAGGGGGGACACAAGAGCTTACAGTCTATGAGGAGGGAATAGGGGGACACAAGAGCTTACAATCTATGAGGAGGAAATAGGGGGCACAAGAGCTTACAGTCTTTGAGGAGGAAATAGGGAGGACACAAGAGCTTACAGTCTATGAGGAGGAAATAGGGGACACAAGAGCTTACAGTCTATGAGGAGGAAATAGGGGGACACAAGAGCTTACAGTGTATGAGGAGGAAATAGGGGGGACACAAGAGCTTACAGTCTATGAGGAGGAAATAGGGGACACAAGAGCTTACAGTCTATGAGGAAATAGGGGGAGACACAAGAGCTTACAGTCTATGAGGAGGAAATAGGGGGGACACAAGAGCTTACAGTCTATGAGGAGGAAATAGGGGGACACAAGAGCTTACAGTCTATGGGGAGGAAATAGGGAGGACACAAGAGCTTACAGTCTATGGGGAAATAGGGGGACACAAGAGCTTACAGTATATGGGGAGGAAATAGGGGACACAAGAGCTTACAGTCTATAAGGAAATAGGGGGACACAAGAGCTTACAGTCTATGAGGAGGGAATAGGGGGGACACAAGAGCTTACAGTCTGAGGAGGAAATAGGGGGACACAAGAGCTTACAGTCTATGGGGAGGAAATAGGGGGGACACAAGAGCTTACAGTCTATGAGGAGGAAATAGGGGGGACACAAGAGCTTACAGTCTATGAGGAAATAGGGGGACACAAGAGCTTACAGTCTATGAGGAGGAAATAGGGGGGACACAAGAGCTTACAGTCTGAGGAGGAAATAGGAGGACACAAGAGCTTACAGTCTATGGGGAGGGAATAGGGGGGACACAAGAGCTTACAGTCTATGAGGAAATAGGGGGACACAAGAGCTTACAGTCTAAGAGGGGGAAAAAGGGGGACACAAGAGCTTACAGTCTATGAGGAAATAGGGGGACACAAGAGCTTACAGTCTATGAGGAGGAAATAGGGGGGCACAAGAGCTTACAGTCTATGAGGAGGAAATAGGGGGGACACAAGAGCTTACAGTCTATGAGGAAATAGGGGGACACAAGAGCTTACAGTCAATGAGGAGGAAATAGGGGGACAGAAGAGCTTACAGTCTATGAGGAGGAAATAGGGGGGACACAAGAGCTTACAGTCTATGAGGAGGAAATAGGGGGACAGAAGAGCTTACAGTCTATGAGGAGGAAATAGGGGGGACACAAGAGCTTACAGTCTATTAGGAGCAAATAGGGGGACACAAGAGCTTACAGTCTATGAGGAGGGAATAGGGGGACATAAGAGCTTACAGTCTATGAGGAGGAAATAGGGGGGACACAAAAGCTTACAGTCTATGGGGAGGAAATAGGGGGATACAAGAGCTTACAGTCTATGAGGAGGAAATAGGGGGACACAAGAGCTTACAGTCTATGAAGAAATAGGGGGACACAAGAGCTTACAGTCTATAAGAGGGAAATAGGGGGACACAAGAGCTTACAGTCTATGAGGAGGGAATAGGGGGGACACAAGAGCTTACAGTCTATGAGGAGGAAATAGGGGACACAAGAGCTTACAGTCTATGAGGAGGAAATAGGGGACACAAGAGCTTACAGTCTATCAGGAAATAGGGGGAGACACAAGAGCTTACAGTCTATGAGGAGGAAATAGGGGGGACACAAGAGCTTACAGTCTATGGGGAAATAGGGAGACACAAGAGCTTACAGTATATGGGGAGGAAATAGGGGACACAAGAGCTTACAGTCTATAAGGAAATAGGGGGACACAAGAGCTTACAGTCTATGAGGAGGGAATAGGGGGGACACAAGAGCTTACAGTCTGAGGAGGAAATAGGGGGACACAAGAGCTTACAGTCTATGGGGAGGAAATAGGGGGGACACAAGAGCTTACAGTCTATGAGGAGGAAATAGGGGGGCACACAAGAGCTTACAGTCTATGAGGAAATAGGGGGACACAAGAGCTTACAGTCTATGAGGAGGAAATAGGGGGACACAAGAGCTTACAGTCTGAGGAGGAAATAGGAGGACACAAGAGCTTACAGTCTATGGGGAGGAAATAGGGGGGACACAAGAGCTTACAGTCTATGAGGAGGAAATAGGGGGGACACAAGAGCTTACAGTCTGAGGAGGAAATAGGAGGACACAAGAGCTTACAGTCTATGGGGAGGAAATAGGGGGGACACAAGAGCTTACAGTCTATGAGGAAATAGGGGGACACAAGAGCTTACAGTCTAAGAGGGGGGAAAAGGGGGACACAAGAGCTTACAGTCTATGAGGAAATAGGGGGACACAAGAGCTTACAGTCTATGAGGAGGAAATAGGGGGGCACAAGAGCTTACAGTCTATGAGGAGGAAATAGGGGGGACACAAGAGCTTACAGTCTATGAGGAAATAGGGGGACACAAGAGCTTACAGTCTATGAGGAAATAGGGGGACACAAGAGCTTACAGTCTATGAGGAGGAAATAGGGGGACAGAAGAGCTTACAGTCTATGAGGAGGAAATAGGGGGACACAAGAGCTTACAGTCTATGAGGAGGAAATAGGGGGACACAAGAGCTTACAGTCTATGAGGAGGAAATAGGGGGGACACAAGAGCTTACAGTCTATGGGGAGGGAATAGGGGGACACAAGAGCTTACAGTCTATGGGGAGGAAATAGGAGGAAACAAGAGCTTACAGTCTATGGGGAGGAAATAGGGGGGACACAAGAGCTTACAGTCTATGAGGAGGGAATAGGGGGACACAAGAGCTTACAGTCTATGGGGAGGAAATAGGAGGACACAAGAGCTTACAGTCTATGGGGAGGGAATAGGGGGACACAAGAGCTTACAGTCTATGGGGAGGAAATAGGAGGACACAAGAGCTTACAGTCTATGGGGAGGAAATAGGGGGGACACAAGAGCTTACAGTCTATGAGGAGGAAATAGGGGGGCACAAGAGCTTACAGTCTATGAGGAAATAGGGGGACACAAGAGCTTACAGTCTATGAGGAAATAGGGGGGCACAAGAGCTTACAGTCTATGAGGAGGAAATAGGGGGACACAAGAGCTTACAGTCTATGGGGAGGTAATAGGGGGGACACAAGAGCTTACAGTCTATGAGGAGGAAATAGGGGGGACACAAGAGCTTACAGTCTATGGGGAGGGAATAGGGGGGACACAAGAGCTTACAGTCTATGAGGAGGAAATAGGGGGGACACAAGAGCTTACAGTCTATGAGGAAATAGGGGGGACACAAGAGCTTACAGTGTATGAGGAGGAAATAGGGGGGACACAAGAGCTTACAGTCTATGAGGAGGAAATAGGGGGGACACAAGAGCTTACAGTCTATGAGGAAATAGGGGGACCCAAGAGGTTACAGTCTATGAGGAAATAGGGGGGACACAACAGCTTACAGTCAATGAGGTTGAAATAGGGGGGACACAAGAGCTTACAGTCTATGAGGAAATAGGGGGACACAAGAGCTTACAGTCTATGAGGAAATAGGGGGGACACAAGAGCTTACAGTCTATGAGGAGGAGATAGGGGGACACAAGAGGTTACAGTCTATGAGGAGGAGATAGGGGGACACAAGAGCTTACAGTCTATGAGGGGGAAATAGGGGGACACAAGAGCTTACAGTCTATGAGGAAATAGGGGGACACAAGAGCTTACAGTCTATGGGGAGGAAATAGGGGGACACAAGAGCTTATAGTCTATGAGGGGAAAATAGGGGGACACAAGAGCTTACAGTCTATGGGGAGGGAATAGGGGTACACACAAGAGCTTAAAGTCTATGAGGAGGAAATAGGAGGGACACAAGAGCTTACAGTCTATGAGGGAATAGGGGGACACAAGAGCTTACAAGTCTATGAGGAGGAGATAGGGGGGACACAAGAGCTTACAGTCTGAGGAGGAGATAGGGGGACACAAGAGCTTACAGTCTATGAGGAGGAAATAGGGGGGACACAAGAGCTTACAGTCTATGAGGAGGAAACAGGGGGGCACAAGAGCTTACAGTCTATGAGGAAATAGGGGGGACACAAGAGCTTACAGTCTATGAGGAGGGAATAGGGGGGACACAAGAGCTTACAGTCTGAGGAGGAGATAGGGGGACACAAGAGCTTACAGTCTATGAGGAGGAAATAGGGGGGACACAAGAGCTTACAGTCTATGAGGAGGAAACAGGGGGGCACAAGAGCTTACAGTCTATGAGGAAATAGGGGGGACACAAGAGCTTACAGTCTATGAGGAAATAGGGGAACACAAGAGCTTACAGTCTATGAGGAGGAAATAGGGGGGACACAAGAGCTTACAGTCTATGAGGAAATAGGGGGACACAAGAGCTTACAGTCTATGAGGAAATAGGGGGACACAAGAGCTTATAGTCTATGAGGGGGAAATAGGGGGACACAAGAGCTTACAGTCTATGGGGAGGGAATAGGGGGACACAAGAGCTTACAGTCTATGGGGAGGAAATAGGGGGACACAAGAGCTTACAGTCTATGAGGGGGAAATAGGGGGACACAAGAGCTTACAGTCTATGGGGAGGGAATAGGGGGACACAAGAGCTTATAGTCTATGAGGAGGAAATAGGAGGACACAACAGCTTACAGTCTATGAGGAGGGAATAGGGGGGACACAAGAGCTTACAGTCTATGGGGAGGAAATAGGGGGACACAAGAGCTTATAGTCTATGAGGAGGAAATAGGAGGACACAACAGCTTACAGTCTATGAGGAGGGAATAGGGGGGACACAAGAGCTTACAGTCTATGAAGAAATAGGGGGACACAAGAGCTTACAGTCTATGAGGAAATAGGGGGACACAAAAGCTTACAGTCTATGAGGAGGGAATAGGGGGACACAAGAGCTTACAGTCTATGAGGAAATAGGGGGGACACAAGAGCTTACAGTCTATGAGGAGGGAATACGGGGACCCAAGAGCTTACAGTCTATGAGGAGGAAATAGGGAGGACACAAGAGCTTACAGTCTATGAGGAAATAGGGGAACACAAGAGCTTACAGTCTATGAGGAGGAAATAGGGGGGACACAAGAGCTTACAGTCTATGAGGTGGAAATAGGGGGACACAAGAGCTTACAATCTATGAGGAGGAAATAGGGGGGACACAAGAGCTTACAGTCTATGAGGAAATAGGGGGACACAAGAGCTTACAGTCTATGATAAAATAGGGGGACACAAGAGCTTACAGTCTATGAGGAGGAAATAGGGGGGACACAAGAGCTTACAGTCTATGAAGAAATAGGGGGACACAAGAGCTTACAGTCTATGAGGAAATAGGGGGACACAAAAGCTTACAATCTATGAGGAAATAGGGGGACACAAGAGCTTACAGTCTATGAGGAAATAGGGGGGACACAACAGCTTACAGTCTATGAGGAGGAAATAGGGGGGACACAAGAGCTTACAAGTCTATGAGGATATAGGGGGGACACAAGAGCTTACAGTCTATGGGGAAATAGGGGGGGCACAAGACCTTACAGTCTATGAGGAGGAAATAGGGGGACACAAGAGCTTACAGTCTATGTGGAGCAAAAAGGGGGACACAAGAGCTTACAGTCTATGAGGAGGAAATAGGGGGGACACAAGAGCTTACAAGTCTATGAGGATATAGGGGGGACACAAGAGCTTACAGTCTATGGGGAAATAGGGGGGGCACAAGACCTTACAGTCTATGAGGAGGAAATAGGGGGACACAAGAGCTTACAGTCTATGTGGAGCAAAAAGGGGGACACAAGAGCTTACAGTCTATGAGGAGGAAATAGGGGGGACACAAGAGCTTACAGCCTATGAGGAAATAGGGGGACACAAGAGCTTACAGTCTATGAGGAGGAAATAGGGGGACACAAGAGCTTACAGTCTATGAGGAGGGAATAGGGGGACACAAGAGCTTACAGTCTATGGGGAAATAGGAGGGACACAAGAGCTTACAGTCTATGAGGAGGAAATAGGGGGACACAAGAGCTTACAGTCTATGAGGAGGAAATAGGGGGACACAAGAGCTTACAGTCTATGGGGAAATAGGAGGGACACAAGAGCTTACAGTCTATGAGGAGGAAATAGGGGGACACAAGAGCTTACAGTCTATGAGGAGGAAATAGGGGGACACAAGAGCTTACAGTCTATGGGGAGGAAATAGGGGGGGCACAAGAGCTTACAGTCTATGAGGAGGGAATAGGGGGACACAAGAGCTTACAGTCTATGAGGAGGAAATAGGAGGGACACAAGAGCTTACAGTCTATGGGGAGGAAATAGGGAGACACAAGAGCTTACAGTCTATGGGGAGGAAATAGGGGGGACACAAGAGCTTACAGTCTATGAGAAGGAAATAGGGGGGACACAAGAGCTTACAGTCTATGAGAAGGAAATAGGGGGGACACAAGAGCTTACAGTCTATGAGGAGGGAATAGGGGGGACACAAGAGCTTACAGTCTATGAGGAGGGAATAGGGGGGACACAAGAGCTTACAGTCTATGAGGAGGGAATGGGGGGGACACAAGAGCTTACAGTCTATGAGGAAATAGGGGGACACAAGAGCTTACAGTCTATGAGGAGGAAATAGGGGGACACAAGAGCTTACAGTCTATGAGGAGGGAATAGGGGGACACAAGAGCTTACAGTCTATGGGGAAATAGGGGGACACAAGAGCTTACAGTCTATGAGGAGGAAATAGGGGGCACAAGAGCTTACAGTCTATGGGGAGGAAATAGGGGGGACACAAGAGCTTACAGTCTATGAGGAGGGAATAGGGGGGACACAAGAGCTTACAGTCTATGAGGAGGGAATGGGGGGGACACAAGAGCTTACAGTCTATGAGGAGGAAATAGGGGGCACAAGAGCTTACAGTCTATGGGGAGGAAATAGGGGGGACACAAGAGCTTACAGTCTATGAGGAAATAGGGGAACACAAGAGCTTACAGTCTATGAGGAGGAAATAGGGGGGACACAACAGCTTACAGTCTATGGGGAGGAAATAGGGGGACACAAGAGCTTACAGTCTATGGGGAGGAGATAGGGTGGGCACAAGAGCTTACAGTCTATGAGGAGGAAATAGGGGGGACACAAGAGCTTACAGTCTATGAGGAGGAAATAGGGGGACACAAGAGCTTACAGTCTATGAGGAGGGAATAGGGGGACATAAGAGCTTACAGTCTATGAGGAGGGAATGGGGGGGACACAAGAGCTTACAGTCTATGAGGAGGAAATAGGGGGCACAAGAGCTTACAGTCTATGGGGAGGAAATAGGGGGGACACAAGAGCTTACAGTCTATGAGGAAATAGGGGAACACAAGAGCTTACAGTCTATGAGGAGGAAATAGGGGGGACACAACAGCTTACAGTCTATGGGGAGGAAATAGGGGGACACAAGAGCTTACAGTCTATGGGGAGGAGATAGGGTGGGCACAAGAGCTTACAGTCTATGAGGAGGAAATAGGGGGGACACAAGAGCTTACAGTCTATGAGGAGGAAATAGGGGGACACAAGAGCTTACAGTCTATGAGGAGGGAATAGGGGGACATAAGAGCTTACAGTCTATGAGGAGGAAATAGGGGGGACACAAAAGCTTACAGTCTATGGGGAGGAAATAGGGGGACACAAGAGCTTACAGTCTATGAGGAGGAAATAGGGGGACACAAGAGCTTACAGTCTATGAAGAAATAGGGGGACACAAGAGCTTACAGTCTATGAGGAGGGAATAGGGGGCCACAAGAGCTTACAGTCTATAAGAGGGAAATAGGGGGACACAAGAGCTTACAGTCTATGGGGAGGAAATAGGGGGGACACAAGAGCTTACAGTCTATGAGGAGGGAATAGGGGGGACACAAGAGCTTACAGTCTATGAGGAGGAAATAGGGGGACACAAGAGCTTACAGTCTATGAGGAGGAAATAGGGGGCACAAGAGCTTACAGTCTATGAGGAGGGAATAGGGGGGACACAAGAGCTTACAGTCTATGAGGAGGAAATAGGGGGACACAAGAGCTTACAGTCTATGAGGAGGAAATAGGGGACACAAGAGCTTACAGTCTATGAGGAGGAAATAGGGGGACACAAGAGCTTACAGTCTATGAGGAGGAAATAGGGGGACACAAGAGCTTACAGTCTATGAGGAGGAAATAGCGGACACAAGAGCTTACAGTCTATGAGGAAATAGGGGGACACAAGAGCTTACAGTCTATGAGGAAATAGGGGGAGACACAAGAGCTTACAGTCTATGAGGAGGAAATAGGGGGGACACAAGAGCTTACAGTCTATGAGGAGGAAATAGGGGGACACAAGAGCTTACAGTCTATGGGGAGGAAATAGGGAGGACACAAGAGCTTACAGTCTATGGGGAAATAGGGGGACACAAGAGCTTACAGTATATGGGGAGGAAATAGGGGACACAAGAGCTTACAGTCTATAAGGAAATAGGGGGACACAAGAGCTTACAGTCTATGAGGAGGGAATAGGGGGGACACAAGAGCTTACAGTCTGAGGAGGAAATAGGGGGACACAAGAGCTTACAGTCTATGGGGAGGAAATAGGGGGGACACAAGAGATTACAGTCTATGAGGAGGAAATAGGGGGGACACAAGAGCTTACAGTCTATGAGGAAATAGGGGGACACAAGAGCTTACAGTCTATGAGGAGGAAATAGGGGGGACACAAGAGCTTACAGTCTGAGGAGGAAATAGGAGGACACAAGAGCTTACAGTCTATGGGGAGGAAATAGGGGGGACACAAGAGCTTACAGTCTATGAGGAAATAGGGGGACACAAGAGCTTACAGTCTATGAGGAAATAGGGGGACACGAGAGCTTACAGTCTATGGGGAGGAAATAGGGGGGACACAAGAGCTTACAGTCTATGAGGAGGAAATAGGGAGACACAAGAGCTTACAGTCTATGAGGAGGAAATAGGGGGGACACAAGAGCTTACAGTCTATGAGGAAATAGGGGGACACAAGAGCTTACAGTCTATGAGGAAATAGGGGGACACAAGAGCTTACAGTCTATGAGGAGGAAATAGGGGGACAGAAGAGCTTACAGTCTATGAGGAGGAAATAGGGGGACACAAGAGCTTACAGTCTATGAGGAGGAAATAGGGGGACACAAGAGCTTACAGTCTATGAGGAGGAAATAGGGGGGACACAAGAGCTTACAGTCTATGAGGAGGAAACAGGGGGGACACAAGAGCTTACAGTCTATGGGGAGGGAATAGGGGGACACAAGAGCTTACAGTCTATGGGGAGGAAATAGGAGGAAACAAGAGCTTACAGTCTATGGGGAGGAAATAGGGGGGACACAAGAGCTTACAGTCTATGAGGAGGGAATAGGGGGACACAAGAGCTTACAGTCTATGGGGAGGGAATAGGAGGACACAAGAGCTTACAGTCTATGGGGAGGGAATAGGGGGACACAAGAGCTTACAGTCTATGGGGAGGAAATAGGAGGACACAAGAGCTTACAGTCTATGGGGAGGAAATAGGGGGGACACAAGAGCTTACAGTCTATGAGGAGGAAATAGGGGGGCACAAGAGCTTACAGTCTATGAGGAAATAGGGGGACACAAGAGCTTACAGTCTATGAGGAAATAGGGGGGCACAAGAGCTTACAGTCTATGAGGAGGAAATAGGGGGACACAAGAGCTTACAGTCTATGGGGAGGTAATAGGGGGGACACAAGAGCTTACAGTCTATGAGGAGGAAATAGGGGGGACACAAGAGCTTACAGTCTATGAGGAAATAGGGGGACACAAAAGCTTACAGTCTATGAGGAAATAGGGGGACACAAGAGCTTACAGTCTATGGGGAGGAAATAGGGGGGACACAAGAGCTTACAGTCTATGGGGAGGAAATAGGGGGGACACAACAGCTTACAGTCAATGAGGTTGAAATAGGGGGGACACAAGAGCTTACAGTCTATGAGGAAATAGGGGGACACAAGAGCTTACAGTCTATGAGGAAATAGGGGGGACACAAGAGCTTACAGTCTATGAGGAGGAGATAGGGGGACACAAGAGCTTACAGTCTATGAGGAGGAAATAGGGGGACACAAGAGCTTACAGTCTATGAGGAGGAAATAGGGGGGACACAAGAGCTTACAGTCTATGAGGAAATAGGGGGACACAAAAGCTTACAATC
Organism: Eleutherodactylus coqui; assembly: GCF_035609145.1. Classification (NCBI taxonomy): domain Eukaryota; kingdom Metazoa; phylum Chordata; class Amphibia; order Anura; family Eleutherodactylidae; genus Eleutherodactylus; species Eleutherodactylus coqui. The sequence continues at coordinate 5,783,864 of NC_089843.1, read as the reverse complement.
TATGAGGAAATAGGGGGACACAAGAGCTTACAGTCTATGAGGAAATAGGGGGACACAAGAGCTTACAGTCTATGAAGAAATAGGGGGACACAAGAGCTTACAGTCTATGAGGAAATAGGGGGACACAAAAGCTTACAGTCTATGAGGAAATAGGGGGGACACAACAGCTTACAGTCTATGAGGAGGAAATAGGGGGACACAAGAGCTTACAGTCTATGAGGAAATAGGGGGACACAAGAGCTTACAAGTCTATGAGGAGGAAATAGGGGGGACACAAGAGCTTACAGTCTATGGGGAAATAGGGGGACACAAGAGCTTACAGTCTATGGGGAGGAAATAGGGGGACACAAGAGCTTACAGTCTATGAGGAGGAAATAGGGGGGACACAAGAGCTTACAGTCTATGGGGAGGAAATAGGGGGACACAAGATCTTACAGTCTATGGGGAGGAAATAGCGGGACACAAGAGCTTATAGTCTATGAGGAAATAGGGGGACACAAGAGCTTACAGTCTATGGGGAGGAAATAGGGGGACACAAGAGCTTATAGTCTATAAGGAAATAGGGGGACACAAGAGCTTACAGTCTATGAGGGGGAAATAGGGGGACACAAGAGCTTACAGTCTATGAGGAAATAGGGGGACACAAGAGCTTACAGTCTATGGGGAGGAAATAGGGGGACACAAGAGCTTATAGTCTATGAGGGGAAAATAGGGGGACACAAGAGCTTACAGTCTATGGGGAGGGAATAGGGGGACACAAGAGCTTACAGTCTATGAGGAGGAAATAGGAGGGACACAAGAGCTTACAGTCTATGAGGGAATAGGGGGGACACAAGAGCTTACAGTCTATGAGGAGGGAATAGGGGGGACACAAGAGCTTACAGTCTGAGGAGGAGATAGGGGGACACAAGAGCTTACAGTCTATGAGGAGGAAATAGGGGGGACACAAGAGCTTACAGTCTATGAGGAGGAAACAGGGGGGCACAAGAGCTTACAGTCTATGAGGAAATAGGGGGGACACAAGAGCTTACAGTCTATGAGGAGGAAATAGGGGGGACACAAGAGCTTACAGTCTATGAGGAAATAGGGGGACACAAGAGCTTACAGTCTATGAGGAAATAGGGGGACACAAGAGCTTATAGTCTATGAGGGGGAAATTGGGGGACACAAGAGCTTACAGTCTATGGGGAGGGAATAGGGGGACACAAGAGCTTACAGTCTATGAGGAGGAAATAGGGGGACACAACAGCTTACAGTCTATGAGGAGGGAATAGGGGGGACACAAGAGCTTACAGTCTATGAAGAAATAGGGGGACACAAGAGCTTACAGTCTATGAAGAAATAGGGGGACACAAGAGCTTACAGTCTATGAGGAAATAGGGGGACACAAAAGCTTACAGTCTATGAGGAAATAGGGGGACACAAGAGCTTACAGTCTATGAGGAAATAGGGGGGACACAACAGCTTACAGTCTATGAGGAGGAAATAGGGGGGACACAAGAGCTTACAGTCTATGAGGAAATAGGGGGACACAAGAGCTTACAAGTCTATGAGGAGGAGATAGGGTGGGTACAAGAGCTTACAGTCTATGAGGAGGGAATACGGGGACCCAAGAGCTTAAAGTCTATGAGGAGGAAATAGGGAGGACACAAGAGCTTACAGTCTATGAGGAAATAGGGGAACACAAGAGCTTACAGTCTATGAGGAGGAAATAGGGGGGACACAAGAGCTTACAGTCTATGAGGTGGAAATAGGGGGACACAAGAGCTTACAATCTATGAGGAGGAAATAGGGGGGACACAAGAGCTTACAGTCTATGAGGAAATTGGGGGACACAAGAGCTTACAGTCTATGATAAAATAGGGGGACACAAGAGCTTACAGTCTATGAGGAGGAAATAGGGGGGACACAAGAGCTTACAGTCTATGAGGAAATAGGGGGACACAAAAGCTTACAATCTATGAGGAAATAGGGGGACACAAGAGCTTACAGTCTATGAGGAGGAAATAGGGGGGACACAAGAGCTTACAGTCTATGAGGAAATAGGGGGGACACAACAGCTTACAGTCTATGAGGAGGAAATAGGGGGGACACAAGAGCTTACAGTCTATGAGAAAATAGGGGGACACAAGAGCTTACAAGTCTATGAGGATATAGGGGGGACACAAGAGCTTACAGTCTATGGGGAAATAGGGGGGGCACAAGACCTTACAGTCTATGAGGAGGAAATAGGGGGACACAAGAGCTTACAGTCTTTGAGGAGCAAATAGGGGGACACAAGAGCTTACAGTCTATGAGGAGGAAATAGGGGGACACAAGAGCTTACAGTCTATGAGGAAATAGGGGGACACAAGAGCTTACAGTCTATGAGGAGGAAATAGGGGGACACAAGAGCTTACAGTCTATGAGGAGGGAATAGGGGGACACAAGAGCTTACAGTCTATGGGGAAATAGGAGGGACACAAGAGCTTACAGTCTATGAGGAGGAAATAGGGGGGACACAAGAGCTTACAGTCTATGAGGGAATAGGGGGACACAAGAGCTTACAGTCTATGAGGAGGAAATAGGGGGGACACAAGAGCTTACAGTCTATGAGGAAATAGGGGGACACAAGAGCTTACAGTCTATGAGGGAATAGGGGGACACAAGAGCTTACAGTCTATGGGGAGGAAATAGGGGGGAAACAAGAGCTTACAGTCTATGAGGAGGGAATAGGGGGGACACAAGAGCTTACAGTCTATGAGGAAATAGGGGGACACAAGAGCTTACAGTCTATGGGGAGGAAATAGGGGGGACACAAGAGCTTACAGTCTATGGGGAGGAAATAGGGAGACACAAGAGCTTACAGTCTATGGGGAGGAAATAGGGGGGACACAAGAGCTTACAGTCTATGAGAAGGAAATAGGGGGGACACAAGAGCTTACAGTCTATGAGAAGGAAATAGGGGGACACAAGAGCTTACAGTCTATGAGGAGGAAATAGGGGGGACACAAGAGCTTACAGTCTATGAGGAGGGAATAGGGGGGACACAAGAGCTTACAGTCTATGAGGAGGGAATGGGGGGGACACAAGAGCTTACAGTCTATGAGGAGGAAATAGGGGGCACAAGAGCTTACAGTCTATGGGGAGGAAATAGGGGGGACACAAGAGCTTACAGTCTATGGGGAGGAAATAGGAGGACACAAGAGCTTACAGTCTATGGGGAGGAAATAGGGGGGACACAAGAGCTTACAGTCTATGAGGAGGGAATAGGGGGGACACAAGAGCTTACAGTCTATGAGGTGGAAATAGGGGGACACAAGAGCTTACAGTCTATGGGGAGGAGATAGGGTGGGCACAAGAGCTTACAGTCTATGAGGAGGAAATAGGGGGGACACAAGAGCTTACAGTCTATGAGGAGGAAATAGGGGGACACAAGAGCTTACAGTCTATGAGGAGGAAATTGGGGGATACAAAAGCTTACAGTCTATGGGGAGGAAATAGGGGGACACAAGAGCTTACAGTCTATGAGGAGGAAATAGGGGGACACAAGAGCTTACAGTCTATAAGAGGGAAATAGGGGGACACAAGAGCTTACAGTCTATGAGGAGGGAATAGGGGGACACAAGAGCTTACAGTCTATGGGGAGGAAATAGGGGGGACACAAGAGCTTACAGTCTATGAGGAGGGAATAGGGGGGACACAAGAGCTTACAGTCTATGAGGAGGAAATAGGGGGGACACAAGAGCTTACACTGTATGAGGAGGAAATAGGGAGGACACAAGAGCTTACAGTCTATGAGGAGGAAATAGGGGACACAAGAGCTTACAGTGTATGAGGAGGAAATAGGGGGGACACAAGAGCGTACAGTCTATGAGGAGGAAATAGGGGACACAAGAGCTTACAGTCTATGAGGAAATAGGGGGACACAAGAGCTTACAGTCTATGAGGAAATAGGGGGAGACACAAGAACTTACAGTCTATGAGGAGGAAATAGGGGGGACACAAGAGCTTACAGTCTATGAGGAGGAAATAGGGGACACAAGAGCTTACAGTCTATGAGGAAATAGGGGGACACAAGAGCTTACAGTCTATGAGGAAATAGGGGGAGACACAAGAGCTTACAGTCTATGAGGAAATAGGGGGAGACACAAGAACTTACAGTCTATGAGGAGGAAATAGGGGGGACACAAGAGCTTACAGTCTATGAGGAGGGAATAGGGGGACACAAGAGCTTACAGTCTATGAGGAGGAAATAGGGGGGACACAAGAGCTTACAGTCTATGGGGAGGAAATAGGGAGGACACAAGAGCTTACAGTCTATGAGGAGGAAATAGGGGGACACAAGAGCTTACAGTCTATGAGGAGGGAATAGGGGGGACACAAGAGCTTACAGTCTATGAGGGGGAAATAGGGGGGACACACGAGCTTACAGTCTATGAGGAGGAAATAGGGGGGACACAAGAGGTTACAGTCTATGAGGAGGAAATAGGGGGACACAAGAGCTTACAGTATATGGGGAGGAAATAGGGGACACAAGAGCTTACAGTCTATAAGGAAATAGGGGGACACAAGAGCTTACAGTCTATGAGGAGGAAATAGGGGGACACAAGAGCTTACAGTCTATGGGGAGGAAATAGGGAGGACACAAGAGCTTACAGTCTATGGGGAAATAGGGGGACACAAGAGCTTACAGTATATGGGGAGGAAATAGGGGACACAAGAGCTTACAGTCTATAAGGAAATAGGGGGACACAAGAGCTTACAGTCTATGAGGAGGAAATAGGGGGACACAAGAGCTTACAGTCTATGGGGAGGAAATAGGGGGGACACAAGAGCTTACAGTCTATGGGGAGGAAATAGGGGGGACACAAGAGCTTACAGTCTATGAGGAGGAAATAGGGGGGACACAAGAGCTTACAGTCTATGAGGAAATAGGGGGACACAAGAGCTTACAGTCTATGAGTAGGAAATAGGGGGGACACAAGAGCTTACAGTCTATGAGGAAATAGGGGGACACAAGAGCTTACAGTCTATGAGGAAATAGGAGGACACAAGAGCTTACAGTCTATGGGGAGGAATTAGGGGGGACACAAGAGCTTACAGTCTATGAGGAAATAGGGGGACACAAGAGCTTACAGTCTAAGAGGGGGAAAAAGGGGGACACAAGAGCTTACAGTCTATGAGGAAATAGGGGGACACAAGAGCTTACAGTCTATGAGGAGGAAATAGGGGGGCACAAGAGCTTACAGTCTATGAGGAGGAAATAGGGGGGACACAAGAGCTTACAGTCTATGAGGAAATAGGGGGACACAAGAGCTTACAGTCTATGAGGAAATAGCGGGACACAAGAGCTTACAGTATATGATGAGGAAATAGGGGTACAGAAGAGCTTACAGTATATGAGGAGGAAATAGGGGGACACAAGAGCTTACAGTCTATGAGGAGGAAATAGGGGGACACAAGAGCTTACAGTCTATGAGGAGGAAATAGGGGGGACACAAGAGCTTACAGTCTATGGGGAGGGAATAGGGGGACACAAGAGCTTACAGTCTATGGGGAGGAAATAGGAGGAAACAAGAGCTTACAGTCTATGGGGAGGAAATAGGGGGGACACAAGAGCTTACAGTCTATGAGGAGGGAATAGGGGGACACAAGAGCTTACAGTCTATGGGGAGGAAATAGGAGGACACAAGAGCTTACAGTCTATGGGGAGGAAATAGGAGGACACAAGAGCTTACAGTCTATGGGGAGGAAATAGCGGGGACACAAGAGCTTACAGTCTATGAGGAGGAAATAGGGGGGCACAAGAGCTTACAGTCTATGAGGAAATAGGGGGACACAAGAGCTTACAGTCTATGAGGAAATAGGGGGGCACAAGAGCTTACAGTCTATGAGGAGAAAATAGGGGGACACAAGAGCTTACAGTCTATGGGGAGGAAATAGGGGGGACACAAGAGCTTACAGTCTATGAGGAAATAGGGGGACACAAAAGCTTACAGTCTATGAGGAAATAGGGGGGACACAAGAGCTTACAGTCAATGAGGTTGAAATAGGGGGGACACAAGAGCTTACAGTCTATGAGGAGGAAATAGGGGGGACACAAGAGCTTACAGTCTATGAGGAAATAGGGGGACACAAAAGCTTACAGTCTATGAGGAAATAGGGGGGACACAACAGCTTACAGTCAATGAGGTTGAAATAGGGGGGACACAAGAGCTTACAGTCTATGAGGAAATAGGGGGACACAAGAGCTGACAGTCTATGAGGAAATAGGGGGGACACAAGAGCTTACAGTCTATGAGGAGGAAATAGGGGGACACAAGAGCTTACAGTCTATGAGGAGGAAATAGGGGGACACAAGAGCTTACAGTCTATGAGGAGGAAATAGGGGAAACACAAGAGCTTACAGTCTATGAAGAAATAGGGGGACACAAGAGCTTACAGTCTATGAGGAAATAGGGGGACACAAAAGCTTACAATCTATGAGGAAATAGGGGGACACAAGAGCTTACAGTCTATGAGGAAATAGGGGGACACAAGAGCTTACAGTCTATGAGGAAATAGGGGGACACAAAAGCTTACAGTCTATGAGGAAATAGGGGGGACACAACAGCTTACAGTCTATGAGGAGGAAATAGGGGGACACAAGAGCTTACAGTCTATGAGGAAATAGGGGGACACAAGAGCTTACAAGTCTATGAGGAGGAGATAGGGGGGACACAAGAGCTTACAGTCTATGAGGAGGGAATAGGGGGACACAAGAGCTTACAGTCTATGAGGAAATAGGGGGACACAAGAGCTTACAGTCTATGAAGAAATAGGGGGACACAAGAGCTTACAGTCTATGAGGAAATAGGGGGACACAAAAGCTTACAGTCTATGAGGAAATAGGGGGGACACAACAGCTTACAGTCTATGAGGAGGAAATAGGGGGACACAAGAGCTTACAGTCTATGAGGAAATAGGGGGACACAAGAGCTTACAAGTCTATGAGGAGGAGATAGGGGGGACACAAGAGCTTACAGTCTATGAGGAGGGAATAGGGGGACACAAGAGCTTACAGTCTATGAGGAAATAGGGGGACACAAGAGCTTACAGTCTATGAGGAAATAGGGGGACACAAGAGCTTACAGTCTATGAGGAGGAAATAGGGGGACACAAGAGCTTACAGTCTATGGGGAAATAGGGGGGACACAAGAGCTTACAGTCTATGAGGAAATAGGGGGACACAAGAGCTTACAGTCTATGAGTAGGAAATAGGGGGGACACAAGAGCTTACAGTCTATGAGGAAATAGGGGGACACAAGAGCTTACAGTCTATGAGGAAATAGGAGGACACAAGAGCTTACAGTCTATGGGGAGGAATTAGGGGGGACACAAGAGCTTACAGTCTATGAGGAAATAGGGGGACACAAGAGCTTACAGTCTAAGAGGGGGAAAAAGGGGGACACAAGAGCTTACAGTCTATGAGGAAATAGGGGGACACAAGAGCTTACAGTCTATGAGGAGGAAATAGGGGGGCACAAGAGCTTACAGTCTATGAGGAGGAAATAGGGGGGACACAAGAGCTTACAGTCTATGAGGAAATAGGGGGACACAAGAGCTTACAGTCTATGAGGAAATAGCGGGACACAAGAGCTTACAGTATATGATGAGGAAATAGGGGTACAGAAGAGCTTACAGTATATGAGGAGGAAATAGGGGGACACAAGAGCTTACAGTCTATGAGGAGGAAATAGGGGGACACAAGAGCTTACAGTCTATGAGGAGGAAATAGGGGGGACACAAGAGCTTACAGTCTATGGGGAGGGAATAGGGGGACACAAGAGCTTACAGTCTATGGGGAGGAAATAGGAGGAAACAAGAGCTTACAGTCTATGGGGAGGAAATAGGGGGGACACAAGAGCTTACAGTCTATGAGGAGGGAATAGGGGGACACAAGAGCTTACAGTCTATGGGGAGGAAATAGGAGGACACAAGAGCTTACAGTCTATGGGGAGGAAATAGGAGGACACAAGAGCTTACAGTCTATGGGGAGGAAATAGCGGGGACACAAGAGCTTACAGTCTATGAGGAGGAAATAGGGGGGCACAAGAGCTTACAGTCTATGAGGAAATAGGGGGACACAAGAGCTTACAGTCTATGAGGAAATAGGGGGGCACAAGAGCTTACAGTCTATGAGGAGAAAATAGGGGGACACAAGAGCTTACAGTCTATGGGGAGGAAATAGGGGGGACACAAGAGCTTACAGTCTATGAGGAAATAGGGGGACACAAAAGCTTACAGTCTATGAGGAAATAGGGGGGACACAAGAGCTTACAGTCAATGAGGTTGAAATAGGGGGGACACAAGAGCTTACAGTCTATGAGGAGGAAATAGGGGGGACACAAGAGCTTACAGTCTATGAGGAAATAGGGGGACACAAAAGCTTACAGTCTATGAGGAAATAGGGGGGACACAACAGCTTACAGTCAATGAGGTTGAAATAGGGGGGACACAAGAGCTTACAGTCTATGAGGAAATAGGGGGACACAAGAGCTGACAGTCTATGAGGAAATAGGGGGGACACAAGAGCTTACAGTCTATGAGGAGGAAATAGGGGGACACAAGAGCTTACAGTCTATGAGGAGGAAATAGGGGGACACAAGAGCTTACAGTCTATGAGGAGGAAATAGGGGAAACACAAGAGCTTACAGTCTATGAAGAAATAGGGGGACACAAGAGCTTACAGTCTATGAGGAAATAGGGGGACACAAAAGCTTACAATCTATGAGGAAATAGGGGGACACAAGAGCTTACAGTCTATGAGGAAATAGGGGGACACAAGAGCTTACAGTCTATGAGGAAATAGGGGGACACAAAAGCTTACAGTCTATGAGGAAATAGGGGGGACACAACAGCTTACAGTCTATGAGGAGGAAATAGGGGGACACAAGAGCTTACAGTCTATGAGGAAATAGGGGGACACAAGAGCTTACAAGTCTATGAGGAGGAGATAGGGGGGACACAAGAGCTTACAGTCTATGAGGAGGGAATAGGGGGACACAAGAGCTTACAGTCTATGAGGAAATAGGGGGACACAAGAGCTTACAGTCTATGAAGAAATAGGGGGACACAAGAGCTTACAGTCTATGAGGAAATAGGGGGACACAAAAGCTTACAGTCTATGAGGAAATAGGGGGGACACAACAGCTTACAGTCTATGAGGAGGAAATAGGGGGACACAAGAGCTTACAGTCTATGAGGAAATAGGGGGACACAAGAGCTTACAAGTCTATGAGGAGGAGATAGGGGGGACACAAGAGCTTACAGTCTATGAGGAGGAAATAGGGGGACACAAGAGCTTACAGTCTATGAGGAAATAGGGGGACACAAGAGCTTACAGTCTATGAGGAGGAAATAGGGGGACACAAGAGCTTACAGTCTATGGGGAAATAGGAGGGACACAAGAGCTTACAGTCTATGAGGAGGAAATAAAGGGACACAAGAGCTTACAGTCTATGGGGAGGAAATAGGGAGACACAAGAGCTTACAGTCTATGAGGAGGAAATAGGGGGGACACAAGAGCTTACAGTCTATGAGGAGGAAATAGGGGGGACACAAGAGCTTACAGTCTATGAGGAGGAAATAGGAGGGACACAAGAGCTTACAGTCTATGAGGAGGAAATAGGGGGCACAAGAGCTTACAGTCTATGGGGAGGAAATAGGGGGACACAAGAGCTTACAGTCTATGAGGAGGAATTAGGGGGGACACAAGAGCTTACAGTCTATGAGGTGGAAATAGGGGGGACACAAGAGCTTACAGTCTATGAGGAAATAGGGGGACACAAGAGCTTACAGTCTATGATAAAATAGGGGGACACAAGAGCTTACAGTCTATGAGGAGGAAATAGGGGGGCACAAGAGCTTACAGTCTATGAGGAGGAAATAGGGGGACACAAGAGCTTACAGTCTATGAAGAAATAGGGGGACACAAGAGCTTACAGTCTATGAGGAAATAGGGGGGACACAAGAGCTTACAGTCTATGAGGAAATAGGGGGGACACAACAGCTTACAGTCTATGAGGAGGAAATAGGGGGGACACAAGAGCTTACAGTCTATGAGGAAATAGGGGGACACAAGAGCTTACAAGTCTATGAGGAGGATATAGGGGGGACACAAGAGCTTACAGTCTATGGGGAAATAGGGGGGGCACAAGAGCTTACAGTCTATGAGGAGGAAATAGAAGGGACACAAGAGCTTACAGTCTATGAGGAGCAAATAGGGGGACACAAGAGCTTACAGTCTATGAGGAGAAAATAGGGGGACACAAGAGCTTACAGTCTATGAGGAAATAGGGGGACACAAGAGCTTACAGTCTATGAGGAGGAAATAGGGGGACACAAGAGCTTACAGTCTATGAGGAGGGAATAGGGGGACACAAGAGCTTACAGTCTATGAGGAGGGAATAGGGGGACATAAGAGCTTACAGTCTATGAGGAGGGAATAGGGGGGACACAAGAGCTTACAGTCTATGAGGAGGAAATAGGAGGACACAAGAGCTTACAGTCTATGAGGAGGAAATAGGAGGACACAAGAGCTTACAGTCTATGAGGAGGGAATAGGAGGACACAAGAGCTTACAGTCTATGAGGAGGGAATAGGGGGGACACAAGAGCTTACAGTCTATGAGGAGGAAATAGGGGACACAAGAGCTTACAGTCTATGAGGAGGAAATAGGGGGACACAAGAGCTTACAGTGTATGAGGAGGGACACAAGAGCTTACAGTCTATGAGGAGGAAATAGGGGGACACAAGAGCTTACAGTGTATGAGGGGGGACACAAGAGCTTACAGTCTATGAGGAAATAGGGGGACACAAGAGCTTACAGTCTATGAGGAGGAAATAGGGGGGACACAAGAGCTTACAGTCTATGAGGAGGAAATAGGGGGGACTCAAGAGCTTACAGTCTATGAGGAGGAAATAGGGGGGACACAAGAGCTTACAGTCTATGGGGAGGAAATAGGGGGGACACAAGAGCTTACAGTCTATGAGGAGGAAATAGGGGGACACAAGAGCTTACAGTCTATGGGGAGGAAATAGGGGGACACAAGAGCTTACAGTCTATGAGGAGGAAATAGGGGGGACACAAGAGCTTACAGTCTATGAGGAGGAAATAGGGGGGACACAAGAGCTTACAGTCTATGAGGAGGAAATAGGGGGGACACAAGAGCTTACAGTCTATGAGGAAATAGGGGGACACAAGAGCTTACAGTCTATGAGGAGGAAATAGGGGGGCACAAGAGCTTACAGTCTATGAGGAAATAGGGGGACAGAAGAGCTTACAGTCTATGAGGAGGAAATAGGGGGACACAAGAGCTTACAGTCTATGGGGAGGAAATAGGAGGAAACAAGAGCTTACAGTCTATGGGGAGGAAATAGGGGGGACACAAGAGCTTACAGTCTATGAGGAGGGAATAGGGGGACACAAGAGCTTACAGTCTATGGGGAGGAAATAGGAGGACACAAGAGCTTAGAGTCTATGGGGAGGGAATAGGGGGACACAAGAGCTTACAGTCTATGGGGAGGAAATAGGGGGACACAAGAGCTTACAGTCTATGAGGGGGAAATAGGGGGACACAAGAGCTTACAGTCTATGGGGAGGAAATAGGGGGACACAAGAGCTTATAGTCTATGAGGAAATAGGGGGGACACAAGAGCTTACAGTCTATGGGGAGGAAATAGGGGGACACAAGAGCTTATAGTCTATGAGGAAATAGGGGGACACAAGAGCTTACAGTCTATGGGGAGGAAATAGGGGGACACAAGAGCTTATAGTCTGTGAGGAAATAGGGGGACACAAGAGCTTACAGTCTATGAGGGGGAAATAGGGGGACACAAGAGCTTACAGTCTATGAGGAGGAAATAGGAGGGACACAAGAGCTTACAGTCTATGAGGGAATAGGGGGGACACAAGAGCTTACAGTCTATGAGGAGGGAATAGGGGGGACACAAGAGCTTACAGTCTGAGGAGGAGATAGGGGGACACAAGAGCTTACAGTCTATGAGGAGGAAATAGGGGGACACAAGAGCTTACAGTCTATGAGGAGGAAACAGGGGGACACAAGAGCTTACAGTCTATGGGGAGGAAACAGGGGGGCACAAGAGCTTACAGTCTATGAGGAAATAGGGGGGACACAAGAGCTTACAGTCTATGAGGAAATAGGGGGACACAAGAGCTTACAGTCTATGAGGAGGAAATAGGGGGGACACAAGAGCTTACAGTCTATGAGGAAATAGGGGGACACAAGAGCTTACAGTCTATGAGGAAATAGGGGGGCACAAGAGCTTACAGTCTATGGGGAGGAAATAGGGGGGACACAAGAGCTTATAGTCTATGAGGGGGAAATAGGGGGACACAAGAGCTTACAGTCTATGGGGAGGGAATAGGGGGACACAAGAGCTTACAGTCTATGGGGAGGAAATAGGGGGACACAACAGCTTACAGTCTATGAGGAGGGAATAGGGGGGACACAAGAGCTTACAGTCTATGAGGAAATAGGGGGACACAAAAGCTTACAGTCTATGAGGAAATAGGGGGACACAAGAGCTTACAGTCTATGAGGAAATAGGGGGGACACAACAGCTTACAGTCTATGAGGAGGAAATAGGGGGGACACAAGAGCTTACAGTCTATGAGGAAATAGGGGGACACAAGAGCTTACAAGTCTATGAGGAGGGAATACGGGGACCCAAGAGCTTACAGTCTATGAGGAGGAAATAGGGAGGACACAAGAGCTTACAGTCTATGAGGAAATAGGGGAACACAAGAGCTTACAGTCTATGAGGAGGAAATAGGGGGGACACAAGAGCTTACAGTCTATGGGGAAATAGGGGGACACAAGAGCTTACAGTCTATGATAAAATAGGGGGACACAAGAGCTTACAGTCTATGGGGAAATAGGGGGACACAAGAGCTTACAGTCTATGATAAAATAGGGGGACACAAGAGCTTACAGTCTATGAGGAAATAGGGGAACACAAGAGCTTACAGTCTATGAGGAAATAGGGGGACACAAGAGCTTACAGTCTATGATAAAATAGGGGGACACAAGAGCTTACAGTCTATGAGGAAATAGGGGGACACAAGAGCTTACAGTCTATGAGGAGGAAATAGGGGGGACACAAGAGCTTACAGTCTATGAAGAAATAGGGGGACACAAGAGCTTACAGTCTATGAGGAAATAGGGGGACACAAAAGCTTACAATCTATGAGGAAATAGGGGGACACAAGAGCTTACAGTCTATGAGGAAATAGGGGGGACACAGCAGCTTACAGTCTATGAGGAGGAAATAGGGGGGACACAAGAGCTTACAGTCTATGAGGAAATAGGGGGACACAAGAGCTTACAGTCTATGAGGAAATAGGGGGACACAAGAGCTTACAGTCTATGAGGAGGAAATAGGGGGGACACAAGAGCTTACAGTCTATGGGGAAATAGGGGGGGCACAAGACCTTACAGTCTATGAGGAGGAAATAGGGGGACACAAGAGCTTACAGTCTATGAGGAGCAAATAGGGGGACACAAGAGCTTACAGTCTATGAGGAGGAAATAGGGGGACACAAGAGCTTACAGTCTATGAAGAAATAGGGGGACACAAGAGCTTACAGTCTATAAGAGGGAAATAGGGGGACACAAGAGCTTACAGTCTATGAGGAGGGAATAGGGGGGACACAAGAGCTTACAGTCTATGAGGAGGGAATAGGGGGGACACAAGAGCTTACAGTCCATGAGGAGGAAATAGGAGGACACAAGAGCTTACAGTCTATGAGGAGGGAATAGGAGGACACAAGAGCTTACAGTCTATGAGGAGGAAATAGGGGGGACACAAGAGCTTACAGTGTATGAGGAGGGACACAAGAGCTTACAGTCTATGAGGAGGAAATAGGGGGACACAAGAGCTTATAGTGTATGAGGGGGGACACAAGAGCTTACAGTCTATGAGGAAATAGGGGGACACAAGAGCTTACAGTCTATGAGGAGGAAATAGGGGGGACACAAGAGCTTACAGTTTATGAGGAGGAAATAGGGGGGACTCAAGAGCTTACAGTCTATGAGGAGGAAATAGGGGGGACACAAGAGCTTACAGTCTATGGGGAGGAAATAGGGGGGACACAAGAGCTTACAGTCTATGAGGAGGAAATAGGGGGGACACAAGAGCTTACAGTCTATGAGGAAATAGGGGGACACAAGAGCTTACAGTCTATGAGGAGGAAATAGGGGGGCACAAGAGCTTACAGTCTATGAGGAAATAGGGGGACACAAGAGCTTACAGTCTATGAGGAGGAAATAGGGGGACAGAAGAGCTTACAGTCTATGAGGAGGAAATAGGGGGACACAAGAGCTTACAGTCTATGGGGAGGAAATAGGAGGAAACAAGAGCTTACAGTCTATGAGGAAATAGGGGGGACACAAGAGCTTACAGTCTATGGGGAGGAAATAGGAGGACACAAGAGCTTACAGTCTATGGGGAGGGAATAGGGGGACACAAGAGCTTACAGTCTATGGGGAGGAAATAGGGGGACACAAGAGCTTACAGTCTATGAGGGGGAAATAGGGGGACACAAGAGCTTACAGTCTATGGGGAGAAAATAGGGGGACACAAGAGCTTATAGTCTATGAGGAAATAGGGGGGACACAAGAGCTTACAGTCTATGGGGAGGAAATAGGGGGACACAAGAGCTTATAGTCTATGAGGAAATAGGGGGACACAAGAGCTTACAGTCTATGGGGAGGAAATAGGGGGACACAAGAGCTTATAGTCTATGAGGAAATAGGGGGACACAAGAGCTTACAGTCTATGAGGGGGAAATAGGGGGACACAAGAGCTTACAGTCTATGAGGAAATAGGGGAACACAAGAGCTTATAGTCTATGAGGGGAAAATAGGGGGACACAAGAGCTTACAGTCTATGGGGAGGGAATAGGGGGACACAAGAGCTTACAGTCTGAGGAGGAAATAGGGGGGACACAAGAGCTTACAGTCTATGAGGAGGAAATAGGGGGGACACAAGAGCTTACAGTCTATGAGGAGGAAACAGGGGGGCACAAGAGCTTACAGTCTATGAGGAAATAGGGGGGACACAAGAGCTTACAGTCTATGAGGAAATATGGGGGACACAAGAGCTTACAGTCTATGAGGGAATAGGGGGGACACAAGAGCTTACAGTCTATGAGGAGGGAATACGGGGGACACAAGAGCTTACAGTCTGAGGAGGAGATAGGGGGACACAAGAGCTTACAGTCTATGAGGAGGAAATAGGGGGGACACAAGAGCTTACAGTCTATGGGGAGGAAACAGGGGGGCACAAGAGCTTACAGTCTATGAGGAAATAGGGGGGCACAAGAGCTTACAGTCTATGAGGAAATAGGGGGGCACAAGAGCTTACAGTCTATGGGGAGGAAATAGGGGGGACACAAGAGCTTATAGTCTATGAGGGGGAAATAGGGGGACACAAGAGCTTACAGTCTATGGGGAGGGAATAGGGGGACACAAGAGCTTACAGTCTATGAGGAGGAAATAGGGGGACACAAGAGCTTACAGTCTATGAGGAGGGAATAGGGGGACACAACAGCTTACAGTCTATGAGGAGGGAATAGGGGGGACACAAGAGCTTACAGTCTATGAAGAAATAGGGGGACACAAGAGCTTACAGTCTATGAGGAAATAGGGGGACACAAAAGCTTACAGTCTATGAGGAAATAGGGGGACACAAGAGCTTACAGTCTATGAGGAGGAAATAGGGGGGACACAAGAGCTTACAGTCTATGAGGAAATAGGGGGACACAAAAGCTTACAGTCTATGAGGAAATAGGGGGACACAAGAGCTTACAGTCTATGAGGAAATAGGGGGGACACAACAGCTTACAGTCTATGAGGAGGGAATACGGGGACCCAAGAGCTTACAGTCTATGAGGAAATAGGGGAACACAAGAGCTTACAGTCTATGAGGAGGAAATAGGGGGGACACAAGAGCTTACAGTCTATGAGGTGGAAATAGGGGGACACAAGAGCTTACAGTCTATGAGGAAATAGGGGGACACAAGAGCTTACAGTCTATGATAAAATAGGGGGACACAAGAGCTTACAGTCTATGAGGAGGAAATAGGGGGGACACAAGAGCTTACAGTCTATGAAGAAATAGGGGGACACAAGAGCTTACAGTCTATGAGGAAATAGGGGGACACAAAAGCTTACAATCTATGAGGAAATAGGGGGACACAAGAGCTTACAGTCTATGAGGAGGAAATAGGGGGGACACAAGAGCTTACAGTCTATGAGGAAATAGGGGGACACAAGAGCTTACAGTCTATGAAGAAATAGGGGGACACAAGAGCTTACAGTCTATGAGGAGGAAATAGGGGGACACAAGAGCTTACAGTCTATGAGGAAATAGGGGGGGCACAAGACCTTACAGTCTATGAGGAGGAAATAGGGGGACACAAGAGCTTACAGTCTATGAGGAGCAAATAGGGGGACACAAGAGCTTACAGTCTATGAGGAGGAAATAGGGGGACACAAGAGCTTACAGTCTATGGGGAAATAGGGGGGGCACAAGACCTTACAGTCTATGAGGAGGAAATAGGGGGACACAAGAGCTTACAGTCTATGAGGAGCAAATAGGGGGACACAAGAGCTTACAGTCTATGAGGAGGAAATAGGGGGACACAAGAGCTTACAGTCTATGAGGAAATAGGGGGACACAAGAGCTTACAGTCTATGAGGAGGAAATAGGGGGCACAAGAGCTTACATTGTATGAGGAGGGAATAGGGGGACACAAGAGCTTACAGTCTATGGGGAAATAGGGGACACAAGAGCTTACAGTCTATGAGGAGGGAATAGGGGGACACAAGAGCTTACAGTCTATGGGGAAATAGGAGGGACACAAGAGCTTACAGTCTATGAGGAGGAAATAGGGGGACACAAGAGCTTACAGTCTATGGGGAGGAAATAGGGAGACACAAGAGCTTACAGTCTATGGGGAGGAAATAGGGGGGACACAAGAGCTTACAGTCTATGAGAAGGAAATAGGGGGGACACAAGAGCTTACAGTCTATGAGGAGGGAATAGGGGGGACACAAGAGCTTACAGTCTATGAGGAGGGAATAGGGGGACACAAGAGCTTACAGTCTATGGGGAGGAAATAGGGGGGAAACAAGAGCTTACAGTCTATGAGGAAATAGGGGGGAAACAAGAGCTTACAGTCTATGAGAAGGAAATAGGGGGGACACAAGAGCTTACAGTCTATGAGGAGGGAATAGGGGGGGCACAAGACCTTACAGTCTATGAGGAGGGAATGGGGGGGACACAAGAGCTTACAGTCTATGAGGAGGAAATAGGGGGCACAAGAGCTTACAGTCTATGAGGAGGAAATAGGGGGACACAAGAGCTTACAGTCTATGAGGAGGGAATGGGGGGGACACAAGAGCTTACAGTCTATGAGGAAATAGGGGGGACACAAGAGCTTACAGTCTATGAGGATGAAATAGGGGGCACAAGAGCTTACAGTCTATGGGGAGGAAATAGGGGGGAAACAAGAGCTTACAGTCTATGAGGAAATAGGGGGGACACAAGAGCTTACAGTCTATGAGGAGGAAATAGGGGGGACACAAGAGCTTACAGTCTATGAGGAGGAAATAGGGGGGACACAAGAGCTTACAGTCTATGAGGAGGAAATAGGGGGGACACAAGAGCTTACAGTCTATGAGGTGGAAATAGGGGGACACAAGAGCTTACAGTCTATGGGGAGGAGATAGGGTGGGCACAAGAGCTTACAGTCTATGAGGAGGAAATAGGGGGGACACAAGAGCTTACAGTCTATGAGGAGGAAATAGGGGGACACAAGAGCTTACAGTCTATGAGGAGGGAATAGGGGGACATAAGAGCTTACAGTCTATGAGGAGGAAATAGGGGGACACAAGAGCTTACAGTCTATGAGGAGGGAATAGGGGGGACACAAGAGCTTCCAGTCTATGGGGAGGAGATAGGGTGGGCACAAGAGCTTACAGTCTATGAGGAGGAAATAGGGGGGACACAAGAGCTTACAGTCTATGAGGAGGAAATAGGGGGACACAAGAGCTTACAGTCTATGAGGAGGGAATAGGGGGACATAAGAGCTTACAGTCTATGAGGAGGAAATAGGGGGACACAAGAGCTTACAGTCTATGAGGAGGGAATAGGGGGGACACAAAAGCTTACAGTCTATGGGGAGGAAATAGGGGGACACAAGAGCTTACAGTCTATGAGGAGGAAATAGGGGGACACAAGAGCTTACAGTCTATGAAGAAATAGGGGGACACAAGAGCTTACAGTCTATAAGAGGGAAATAGGGGGACACAAGAGCTTACAGTCTATGAGGAGGGAATAGGGGGGACACAAGAGCTTACAGTCTATAAGAGGGAAATAGGGGGACACAAGAGCTTACAGTCTATGAGGAGGGAATAGGGGGACACAAGAGCTTACAGTCTATGGGGAGGAAATAGGGGGGACACAAGAGCTTACAGTCTATGGGGAGGAGATAGGGGGACACAAGAGCTTACAGTCTATGAGGAGGGAATAGGGGGGACACAAGAGCTTACAGTCTATGAGGAGGAAATAGGGAGGACACAAGAGCTTACAGTCTATGAGGAGGAAATAGGGGGACACAAGAGCTTACAGTGTATGAGGAGGAAATAGGGGGGACACAAGAGCTTACAGTCTATGAGGAGGAAATAGGGGACACAAGAGCTTACAGTCTATGAGGAAATAGGGGGACACAAGAGCTTACAGTCTATGAGGAAATAGGGGGAGACACAAGAGCTTACAGTCTATGAGGAAATAGGGGGACACAAGAGCTTACAGTCTATGAGGAAATAGGGGGGCACAAGAGCTTACAGTCTATGAGGAGGAAATAGGGGGACACAAGAGCTTACAGTCTATGGGGAGGTAATAGGGGGGACACAAGAGCTTACAGTCTATGAGGAGGAAATAGGGGGGACACAAGAGCTTACAGTCTATGAGGAGGAAATAGGGGGGACACTAGAGCTTACAGTCTATGAGGAAATAGGGGGACACAAAAGCTTACAGTCTATGAGGAAATAGGGGGGACACAACAGCTTACAGTCAATGAGGTTGAAATAGGGGGGACACAAGAGCTTACAGTCTATGAGGAAATAGGGGGACACAAGAGCTTACAGTCTATGAGGAAATAGGGGGGACACAAGAGCTTACAGTCTATGAGGAGGAGATAGGGGGACACAAGAGCTTACAGTCTATGAGGAGGAAATAGGGGGACACAAGAGCTTACAGTCTATGAGGAGGAAATAGGGGGGACACAAGAGCTTACAGTCTATGAAGAAATAGGGGGACACAAAAGCTTACAATCTATGAGGAAATAGGGGGACACAAGAGCTTACAGTCTATGAGGAAATAGGGGGACACAAAAGCTTACAGTCTATGAGGAAATAGGGGGGACACAACAGCTTACAGTCTATGAGGAGGAAATAGGGGGACACAAGAGCTTACAGTCTATGAGGAAATAGGGGGACACAAGAGCTTACAAGTCTATGAGGAGGAGATAGGGGGGACACAAGAGCTTACAGTCTATGAGGAGGAAATAGGGGGCACAAGAGCTTACAGTCTATGGGGAGGAAATAGGGGGGACACAAGAGCTTACAGTCTATGAGGAGGAAATAGGGGGGACACAAGAGCTTACAGTCTATGAGGTGGAAATAGGGGGGACACAAGAGCTTACAGTCTATGAGGAAATAGGGGGACACAAGAGCTTACAGTCTATGATAAAATAGGGGGACACAAGAGCTTACAATCTATGAGGAAATAGGGGGACACAAGAGCTTACAGTCTATGAGGAAATAGGGGGACACAAGAGCTTACAAGTCTATGAGGAGGAAATAGGGGGGACACAAGAGCTTACAGTCTATGGGGAAATAGGAGGGACACAAGAGCTTACAGTCTATGAGGAGGAAATAGGGGGACACAAGAGCTTACAGTCTATGAGGAGGAAATAGGAGGACACAAGAGCTTACAGTCTATGGGGAGGAAATAGGGGGGACACAAGAGCTTACAGTCTATGAGAAGGAAATAGGGGGGACACAAGAGCTTACAGTCTATGAGAAGGAAATAGGGGGGACACAAGAGCTTACAGTCTATGAGGAGGAAATAGGGGGGACACAAGAGCTTACAGTCTATGAGTAGGAAATAGGACGGGCACAAGAGCTTACAGTCTATGAGGAGGAAATAGGGGGCACAAGAGCTTACAGTCTATGGGGAGGAAATAGGGGGGACACAAGAGCTTACAGTCTATGAGGAGGAAATAGGGGGGACACAAGAGCTTACAGTCTATGAGGTGGAAATAGGGGGGACACAAGAGCTTACAGTCTATGAGGAAATAGGGGGACACAAGAGCTTACAGTCTATGATAAAATAGGGGGACACAAGAGCTTACAATCTATGAGGAAATAGGGGGACACAAGAGCTTACAGTCTATGAGGAAATAGGGGGACACAAGAGCTTACAGTCTATGAGGAGGAAATAGGGGGGACACAAGAGCTTACAGTCTATGAAGAAATAGGGGGACACAAGAGCTTACAGTCTATGAGGAAATAGGGGGACACAAAAGCTTACAATCTATGAGGAAATAGGGGGACACAAGAGCTTACAGTCTATGAGGAAATAGGGGGACACAAGAGCTTACAAGTCTATGAGGAGGATATAGGGGGGACACAAGAGCTTACAGTCTATGGGGAAATAGGGGGGGGCACAAGAGCTTACAGTCTATGAGGAGGAAATAGGGGGACACAAGAGCTTACAGTCTATGAGGAGCAAATAGGGGGACACAAGAGCTTACAGTCTATGAGGAGGAAATAGGGGGACACAAGAGCTTACAGTCTATGAGGAAATAGGGGGACACAAGAGCTTACAGTCTATGAGGAGGAAATAGGGGGACACAAGAGCTTACAGTCTATGAGGAGGGAATAGGGGGACACAAGAGCTTACAGTCTATGGGGAAATAGGAGGGACACAAGAGCTTACAGTCTATGGGGAGGAAATAGGGGGCACAAGACCTTACAGTCTATGGGGAGGAAATAGGGGGCACAAGAGCTTACAGTCTATGAGGAGGAAATAGGGGAACACAAGAGCTTACAGTCTATGAGGAGGAAATAGGGGGACACAAGAGCTTACAGTCTATGAGGTGGAAATAGGGGGACACAAGAGCTTACAGTCTATGGGGAGGAGATAGACTGTAAGCTCTTGTGCCTACCCTATCTCCTCCCCATAGACTGTAAGCTCTTGTGTCCACCCTATGAGGAGGAAATAGGGGGGACACAAGAGCTTACAGTCTATGAGGAGGAAATAGGGAGGACACAAGAGCTTACAGTCTATGAGGAGGGAATAGGGGGACATAAGAGCTTACAGTCTATGAGGAGGAAATAGGGGGGACACAAAAGCTTACAGTCTATGGGGAGGAAATAGGGGGACACAAGAGCTTACAGTCTATGAGGAGGAAATAGGGGGACACAAGAGCGAGCTTACAGTCTATGAAGAAATAGGGGGACACAAGAGCTTACAGTCTATGAGGAGGAAATAGGGGGGACACAAGAGCTTACAGTCTATAAGAGGGAAATAGGGGGACACAAGAGCTTACAGTCTATGAGGAGGGAATAGGGGGGACACAAGAGCTTACAGTCTATGAGGAGGGAATAGGGGGGACACAAGAGCTTACAGTCTATGAGGAGGAAATAGGAGGACACAAGAGCTTACAGTCTATGAGGAGGGAATAGGAGGACACAAGAGCTTACAGTCTATGAGGAGGAAATAGGGGACACAAGAGCTTACAGTCTATGAGGAGGAAATAGGGGGACACAAGAGCTTACAGTGTATGAGGGGGGACACAAGAGCTTACAGTCTATGAGGAAATAGGGGGACACAAGAGCTTACAGTCTATGAGGAGGAAATAGGGGGGACACAAGAGCTTACAGTCTATGAGGAGGAAATAGGGGGGACTCAAGAGCTTACAGTCTATGAGGAGGAAATAGGGGGGACACAAGAGCTTACAGTCTATGGGGAGGAAATAGGGGGGACACAAGAGCTTACAGTCTATGGGGAGGAAATAGGGGGGACACAAGAGCTTACAGTCTATGAGGAGGAAATAGGGGGACACAAGAGCTTACAGTCTATGAGGAAATAGGGGGACACAAGAGCTTACAGTCTATGAGGAGGAAATAGGGGGGACACAAGAGCTTACAGTCTGAGGAGGAAATAGGAGGACACAAGAGCTTACAGTCTATGGGGAGGAAATAGGGGGGACACAAGAGCTTACAGTCTATGAGGAAATAGGGGGACACAAGAGCTTACAGTCTATGAGGAGGAAATAGGGGGGCACAAGAGCTTACAGTCTATGAGGAAATAGGGGGACACAAGAGCTTACAGTCTATGAGGAAATAGGGGGGACACAAGAGCTTACAGTCTATGAGGAAATAGGGAGACACAAGAGCTTACAGTCTATGAGGAAATAGGGGGACACAAGAGCTTACAGTCTATGAGGAAATAGGGGGGACACAAGAGCTTACAGTCTATGAGGAGGAAATAGGGGGACACAAGAGCTTACAGTCTATGGGGAGGAAATAGGAGGAAACAAGAGCTTACAGTCTATGGGGAGGAAATAGGGGGACACAAGAGCTTACAGTCTATGGGGAGGGAATAGGGGGACACAAGAGCTTACAGTCTATGGGGAGGAAATAGGGGGGACACAAGAGCTTACAGTCTATGAGGAGGAAATAGGGAGACACAAGAGCTTACAGTCTTGGAGGAAAAAGAGGGACGCAAGAGCTTACAGTCTATGAGGAAATAGGGGAGACACAAGAGCTTACAGTCTATGAGGAAAAAATAGGAGGACACAAGAGCTTACAGTCTATGAGGAGGAAATAGGGGGGACACGAGCTTACAGTCTATGAGGAAATAGGGGGACAGAAGAGCTTACAGTCTATGAGGAGGAAATAGGGGGACACAAGAGCTTACAGTCTATGAGGAAATAGGGGGGACACAAGAGCTTACAGTCTATGAGGAGGAAATAGGGGGGACACAAGAGCTTACAGTCTATGAGGAGGAAATAGGGGGACACAAGAGCTTACAGTCTATGAGGAAATAGGGGGGACACAAGAGCTTACAGTCTATGAGGAGGAAATAGCGGGACACAAGAGCTTACAGTCTATGAGGGAATAGGGGGACACAAGAGCTTACAGTCTATGAGGAGGAAATAGGGAGGCACAAGAGCTTACAGTCTATGAGGAGGAAATAGGGGGGACACAAGAGCTTACAGTCTATGAGGAGGAAATAGGGGGACACAAGAGCTTACAGTCTATGAGGAGGAAATAGGGGGACACAAGAGCTTACAGTCTATGAGGAGGGAATAGGGGGGACACAAGAGCTTACAGTCTATGAGGAGGAAATAGGAGGGACACAAGAGCTTACAGTCTATGAGGAGGAAATAGGGGGACACAAGAGCTTACAGTCTATGAGGAAATAGGGGGACACAAGAGCTTACAGTCTATGGGGAAATAGAGGGACACAAGAGCTTACAGTCTATGGGGAAATAGGGAGGCACAAGAGCTTACAGTCTATGAGGAAATAGGGGGACACAAGAGCTTACAGTCTATGAGGAAAAAGGGGGGACACAAGAGCTTACAGTCTATGAGGAAATAGGGGGGGACACAAGAGCTTACAGTCTATGAGAAAATAGGGGGGACACAAGAGCTTACAGTCTATGAGGAAATAGGGGGGACACAAGAGCTTACAGTCTATGAGGAGGAAATAGGGGGACACAAGAGCTTACAGTCTATGAGGAGGAAATAGGGGGGGCACAAGAGCTTACAGTCTATGAGGAGGAAATAGGGGGACACAAGAGCTTACAGTCTATGAGGAAATAGGGGGGACACAAAAGCTTACAGTCTATGAGGAAATAGGGGGGACACAACAGCTTACAGTCTATGAGGAGGAAATAGGGAGGCACAAGAGCTTACAGTCTATGAGGAGGAAATGGGGGAGACACGAGCTTACAGTCTATGAGGAAATAGGGGGGCACAAGAGCTTACAGTCTATGAGGAAATAGGGGGGACACAAGAGCTTACAGTCTATGAGGTGGAAATAGGGAGGCACAAGAGCTTACAGTCTATGGGGAGGGAATAGGGGGACACAAGAGCTTACAGTCTATGAGGAAATAGGAGGACACAAGAGCTTACAGTCTATGAGGAGGAAATAAGGGACACAAGAGCTTACAGTCTATGAGGAGGAAATAGGGGGGCACAAGAGCTTACAGTCTATGAGGAAATAGGGGGGACACAAGAGCTTACAGTCTATGAGGTGGAAATAGGGAGGCACAAGAGCTTACAGTCTATGAGGAAATAGGGGGACACAAGAGCTTACAGTCTATGATGAGGAAATAGGGGGACACAAGAGCTTACAGTCTATGGGGAGGAAATAGGGGGACACAAGAGCTTACACTCTATGAGGGAATAGGGGGACACAAGAGCTTACAGTCTATGAGGAAATAGGGGGACACAAGAGCTTACAGTCTATGAGGAAATAGGGGGACACAAGAGCTTACAGTCTATGAGGAGGAAATAGGGGGGACACAAGAGCTTACAGTCTATGAGGAGGGAATAGGGGGACCCAAGAGGTTACAGTCTATGAGGAGGAAATAGGGGGACACAAGAGCTTACAGTCTATGATGAGGAAATAGGGGGACACAAGAGCTTACAGTCTATGAGGAGGAAATAGGGGGACACAAGAGCTTACAGTCTATGAGGAGGAAATAGGGGGACCCAAGAGGTTACAGTCTATGAGGAGGAAATAGGGGGACACAAGAGCTTACAGTCTATGATGAGGAAATAGGGGGACACAAGAGCTTACAGTCTATGGGGAAATAGGAGGGACACAAGAGCTTACAGTCTATGAGGAGGAAATAGGGGGACACAAGAGCTTACAGTCTATGAGGAAATAGGGGGACACAAGAGCTTACAGTCTATGAGGAAATATAAAGACACAAGAGCTTACAGTCTATGAGGAGGGAATAGGGGGACACAAGAGCTTACAGTCTATGAGGAGGGAATAGGGGGACACAAGAGCTTACAGTCTATGGGGAGGAAATAGGGGGACACAGGAGCTTACAGTCTATGAGGAGGAAATAGGGGGACACAAGAGCTTACAGTCTATGAGGAGGGAATAGGGGGACCCAAGAGGTTACAGTCTATGAGGAGGAAATACGGGGACACAAGAGCTTACAGTCTATGAGGAAATAGGGGGACACAAGAGCTTACAGTCTATGAGGAGGAAATAGGGGGACACAAGAGCTTACACTCTATGAGGAAATAGGGGGACACAAAAGCTTACAGTCTATGAGGAAATATAAAGACACAAGAGCTTACAGTCTATGAGGAGGGAATAGGGGGACACAAGAGCTTACAGTCTATGAGGAGGGAATAGGGGGACACAAGAGCTTACAGTCTATGGGGAGGAAATAGGGGAACACAAGAGCTTACAGTCTATGAGGAGGAAATAGGGGGACACAAGAGCTTACAGTCTATGGGGAGGAAATAGGGGAACACAAGAGCTCACAGTCTATAAGGAGGAAATAGGGGAACACAAGAGCTTACAGTCTATGAGGAGGAAAGAGGGGGACACAAGAGCTTACAGTCTATGAGGTGGAAATAGGGGGACACGAGCTTACAGTCTATGAGGAGGAAATAGGGGGCACAAGAGCTTACAGTCTATGGGGAGGAAATAGGGGGGACACAAGTGCTTACAGTCTATGAGGAGGAAATAGGGGGGACACAAGAGCTTACAGTCTATGAGGTGGAAATAGGGGG
Source organism: Eleutherodactylus coqui (assembly GCF_035609145.1). NCBI lineage: Eukaryota > Metazoa > Chordata > Amphibia > Anura > Eleutherodactylidae > Eleutherodactylus > Eleutherodactylus coqui. Next base: position 5,757,978 of record NC_089843.1, on the reverse strand, counting down.
GACACAAGAGCTTACAGTCTATGAGGAAATAGGGGGACACAAGAGCTTACAGTCTATGAGGAGGAAATAGGGGGGACACAAGAGCTTACAGTCTATGAAGAAATAGGGGGACACAAGAGCTTACAGTCTATGAGGAAATAGGGGGACACAAAAGCTTACAATCTATGAGGAAATAGGGGGACACAAGAGCTTACAGTCTATGAGGAAATAGGGGGACACAAGAGCTTACAGTCTATGAGGAAATAGGGGGGACACAAGAGCTTACAGTCTATGGGGAAATAGGGGGGGCACAAGAGCTTACAGTCTATGAGGAGGAAATAGGGGGACACAAGAGCTTACAGTCTATGAGGAGGAAATAGGGGGACACAAGAGCTTACAGTCTATGAGGAGGGAATAGGGGGACCCAAGAGGTTACAGTCTATGAGGAGGAAATAGGGGGACACAAGAGCTTACAGTCTATGAGGAGGGAATAGGGGGACACAAGAGCTTACAGTCTATGGGGAAATAGGAGGGACACAAGAGCTTACAGTCTATGGGGAGGAAATAGGGGGCACAAGAGCTTACAGTCTATGAGGAGGAAATAGGGGGCACACAAGAGCTTACAGTCTATGAGGAGGAAATAGGGGGGACACAAGAGCTTACAGTCTATGAGGAGGGAATAGGGGGACACAAGAGCTTACAGTCTATGGGGAGGAAATAGGGGGACACAGGAGCTTACAGTCTATGAGGAGGAAATAGGGGGACACAAGAGCTTACAGTCTATGAGGAGGGAATAGGGGGACCCAAGAGGTTACAGTCTATGAGGAGGAAATACGGGGACACAAGAGCTTACAGTCTATGAGGAAATAGGGGGACACAAGAGCTTACAGTCTATGAGGAGGAAATAGGGGGACACAAGAGCTTACACTCTATGAGGAAATAGGGGGACACAAAAGCTTACAGTCTATGAGGAAATATAAAGACACAAGAGCTTACAGTCTATGAGGAGGGAATAGGGGGACACAAGAGCTTACAGTCTATGAGGAGGGAATAGGGGGACACAAGAGCTTACAGTCTATGGGGAGGAAATAGGGGAACACAAGAGCTTACAGTCTATGAGGAGGAAATAGGGGGACACAAGAGCTTACAGTCTATGGGGAGGAAATAGGGGAACACAAGAGCTCACAGTCTATAAGGAGGAAATAGGGGAACACAAGAGCTTACAGTCTATGAGGAGGAAAGAGGGGGACACAAGAGCTTACAGTCTATGAGGTGGAAATAGGGGGACACGAGCTTACAGTCTATGAGGAGGAAATAGGGGGCACAAGAGCTTACAGTCTATGGGGAGGAAATAGGGGGGACACAAGTGCTTACAGTCTATGAGGAGGAAATAGGGGGGACACAAGAGCTTACAGTCTATGAGGTGGAAATAGGGGGGACACAAGAGCTTACAGTCTATGAGGAAATAGGGGGACACAAGAGCTTACAGTCTATGAGGAGGAAATAGGGGGGACACAAGAGCTTACAGTCTATGAAGAAATAGGGGGACACAAGAGCTTACAGTCTATGAGGAAATAGGGGGACACAAAAGCTTACAATCTATGAGGAAATAGGGGGACACAAGAGCTTACAGTCTATGAGGAAATAGGGGGACACAAGAGCTTACAGTCTATGAGGAAATAGGGGGGACACAAGAGCTTACAGTCTATGGGGAAATAGGGGGGGCACAAGAGCTTACAGTCTATGAGGAGGAAATAGGGGGACACAAGAGCTTACAGTCTATGAGGAGGAAATAGGGGGACACAAGAGCTTACAGTCTATGAGGAGGGAATAGGGGGACCCAAGAGGTTACAGTCTATGAGGAGGAAATAGGGGGACACAAGAGCTTACAGTCTATGAGGAGGGAATAGGGGGACACAAGAGCTTACAGTCTATGGGGAAATAGGAGGGACACAAGAGCTTACAGTCTATGAGGAGGAAATAGGGGGGACACAAGAGCTTACAGTCTATGAGGTGGAAATAGGGGGACACAAGAGCTTACAGTCTATGGGGAGGAGATAGGAGGGACACAAGAGCTTACAGTCTATGAGGAGGAAATAGGGGGACACAAGAGCTTACAGTCTATGAGGAAATAGGGGGGACACAAGAGCTTACAGTCTATGAGGAGGAAATAGGGGGACACAAGAGCTTACAGTCTATGAGGGAATAGGGGGACACAAGAGCTTACAGTCTATGAGGAGGAAATAGGGAGGCACAAGAGCTTACAGTCTATGAGGAGGAAATAGGGGGGACACAAGAGCTTACAGTCTATGAGGAGGAAATAGGAGGGACACAAGAGCTTACAGTCTATGAGGAGGAAATAGGGGGACACAAGAGCTTACAGTCTATGAGGAGGAAATAGGGGGGACACAAGAGCTTACAGTCTATGAGGAGGAAATAGGAGGGACACAAGAGCTTACAGTCTATGAGGAGGAAATAGGGGGACACAAGAGCTTACAGTCTATGAGGAAATAGGGGGACACAAGAGCTTACAGTCTATGGGGAAATAGAGGGACACAAGAGCTTACAGTCTATGGGGAAATAGGGAGGCACAAGAGCTTACAGTCTATGAGGAAATAGGGGGACACAAGAGCTTACAGTCTATGAGGAAAAAGGGGGGACACAAGAGCTTACAGTCTATGAGGAAATAGGGGGGGACACAAGAGCTTACAGTCTATGAGAAAATAGGGGGGACACAAGAGCTTACAGTCTATGAGGAAATAGGGGGGACACAAGAGCTTACAGTCTATGAGGAGGAAATAGGGGGACACAAGAGCTTACAGTCTATGAGGAGGAAATAGGGGGGGCACAAGAGCTTACAGTCTATGAGGAGGAAATAGGGGGGACACAAAAGCTTACAGTCTATGAGGAAATAGGGGGGACACAACAGCTTACAGTCTATGAGGAGGAAATAGGGAGGCACAAGAGCTTACAGTCTATGAGGAGGAAATGGGGGAGACACGAGCTTACAGTCTATGAGGAAATAGGGGGGCACAAGAGCTTACAGTCTATGAGGTGGAAATAGGGAGGCACAAGAGCTTACAGTCTATGGGGAGGGAATAGGGGGACACAAGAGCTTACAGTCTATGAGGAAATAGGGGGACACAAGAGCTTACAGTCTATGAGGAGGAAATAAGGGACACAAGAGCTTACAGTCTATGAGGAGGAAATAGGGGGGCACAAGAGCTTACAGTCTATGAGGAAATAGGGGGGACACAAGAGCTTACAGTCTATGAGGTGGAAATAGGGAGGCACAAGAGCTTACAGTCAATGAGGAAATAGGGGGACACAAGAGCTTACAGTCTATGATGAGGAAATAGGGGGACACAAGAGCTTACAGTCTATGGGGAGGAAATAGGCGGACACAAGAGCTTACACTCTATGAGGGAATAGGGGGACACAAGAGCTTACAGTCTATGAGGAAATAGGGGGACACAAGAGCTTACAGTCTATGAGGAAATAGGGGGACACAAGAGCTTACAGTCTATGAGGAGGAAATAGGGGGGACACAAGAGCTTACAGTCTATGAGGAGGGAATAGGGGGACCCAAGAGGTTACAGTCTATGAGGAGGAAATAGGGGGACACAAGAGCTTACAGTCTATGATGAGGAAATAGGGGGACACAAGAGCTTACAGTCTATGGGGAAATAGGAGGGACACAAGAGCTTACAGTCTATGAGGAGGAAATAGGGGGACACAAGAGCTTACAGTCTATGAGGAGGAAATAGGGGGACCCAAGAGGTTACAGTCTATGAGGAGGAAATAGGGGGACACAAGAGCTTACAGTCTATGATGAGGAAATAGGGGGACACAAGAGCTTACAGTCTATGGGGAAATAGGAGGGACACAAGAGCTTACAGTCTATGAGGAGGAAATAGGGGGACACAAGAGCTTACAGTCTATGAGGAAATAGGGGGACACAAGAGCTTACAGTCTATGAGGAAATATAAAGACACAAGAGCTTACAGTCTATGAGGAGGGAATAGGGGGACACAAGAGCTTACAGTCTATGAGGAGGGAATAGGGGGACACAAGAGCTTACAGTCTATGGGGAGGAAATAGGGGGACACAGGAGCTTACAGTCTATGAGGAGGAAATAGGGGGACACAAGAGCTTACAGTCTATGAGGAGGGAATAGGGGGACCCAAGAGGTTACAGTCTATGAGGAGGAAATACGGGGACACAAGAGCTTACAGTCTATGAGGAAATAGGGGGACACAAGAGCTTACAGTCTATGAGGAGGAAATAGGGGGACACAAGAGCTTACACTCTATGAGGAAATAGGGGGACACAAAAGCTTACAGTCTATGAGGAAATATAAAGACACAAGAGCTTACAGTCTATGAGGAGGGAATAGGGGGACACAAGAGCTTACAGTCTATGAGGAGGGAATAGGGGGACACAAGAGCTTACAGTCTATGGGGAGGAAATAGGGGAACACAAGAGCTTACAGTCTATGAGGAGGAAATAGGGGGACACAAGAGCTTACAGTCTATGGGGAGGAAATAGGGGAACACAAGAGCTCACAGTCTATAAGGAGGAAATAGGGGAACACAAGAGCTTACAGTCTATGAGGAGGAAAGAGGGGGACACAAGAGCTTACAGTCTATGAGGAGGAAATAGGGGGACACGAGCTTACAGTCTATGAGGAGGAAATAGGGGGCACGAGCTTACAGTCTATGAGGAGGAAATAGGGGGCACAAGAGCTTACAGTCTATGGGGAGGAAATAGGGGGGACACAAGAGCTTACAGTCTATGAGGAGGAAATAGGGGGGACACAAGAGCTTACAGTCTATGAGGTGGAAATAGGGGGGACACAAGAGCTTACAGTCTATGAGGAAATAGGGGGACACAAGAGCTTACAGTCTATGAGGAGGAAATAGGGGGGACACAAGAGCTTACAGTCTATGAAGAAATAGGGGGACACAAGAGCTTACAGTCTATGAGGAAATAGGGGGACACAAAAGCTTACAATCTATGAGGAAATAGGGGGACACAAGAGCTTACAGTCTATGAGGAAATAGGGGGACACAAGAGCTTACAGTCTATGAGGAAATAGGGGGGACACAAGAGCTTACAGTCTATGGGGAAATAGGGGGGGCACAAGAGCTTACAGTCTATGAGGAGGAAATAGGGGGACACAAGAGCTTACAGTCTATGAGGAGGAAATAGGGGGACACAAGAGCTTACAGTCTATGAGGAAATAGGGGGACACAAGAGCTTACAGTCTATGAGCAGGAAATAGGGGGACACAAGAGCTTACAGTCTATGAGGAGGGAATAGGGGGACACAAGAGCTTACAGTCTATGGGGAAATAGGAGGGACAAAAGAGCTTACAGTCTATGGGGAGGAAATAGGGGGCACAAGAGCTTACAGTCTATGAGGAGGAAATAGGGGGCACACAAGAGCTTACAGTCTATGAGGAGGAAATAGGGGGGACACAAGAGCTTACAGTCTATGAGGTGGAAATAGGGGGACACAAGAGCTTACAGTCTATGGGGAGGAGATAGACTGTAAGCTCTTGTGCCTACCCTATCTCCTCCCCATAGACTGTAAGCTCTTGTGTCCACCCTATGAGGAGGAAATAGGGGGGACACAAGAGCTTACAGTCTATGAGGAGGGAATAGGGGGACATAAGAGCTTACAGTCTATGAGGAGGAAATAGGGGGACACAAGAGCTTACAGTCTATGAGGAGGGAATAGGGGGGACACAAGAGCTTACAGTCTATGAGGAGGTAATAGGGGACACAAGAGCTTACAGTCTATGAGGAGGAAATAGGGGGACACAAGAGCTTACAGTGTATGAGGAGGGACACAAGAGCTTACAGTCTATGGGGAGGAAATAGGGGGACACAGGAGCTTACAGTCTATGAGGAGGAAATAGGGGGACACAAGAGCTTACAGTCTATGAAGAAATAGGGGGACACAAAAGCTTACAGTCTATGAGGAGGAAATAGGGGGGACACAAGAGCTTACAGTCTATGAGGAGGAAATAGGGGACACAAGAGCTTACAGTCTATGAGGAGGAAATAGGGGGACACAAGAGCTTACAGTGTATGAGGAGGGACACAAGAGCTTACAGTCTATGAGGAGGAAATAGGGGGACACAAGAGCTTACAGTGTATGAGGGGGGACACAAGAGCTTACAGTCTATGAGGAAATAGGGGGACACAAGAGCTTACAGTCTATGAGGAGGAAATAGGGGGGACACAAGAGCTTACAGTCTATGAGGAGGAAATAGGGGGGACTCAAGAGCTTACAGTCTATGAGGAGGAAATAGGGGGGACACAAGAGCTTACAGTCTATGGGGAGGAAATAGGGGGGACACAAGAGCTTACAGTCTATGGGGAGGAAATAGGGGGGACACAAGAGCTTACAGTCTATGAGGAGGAAATAGGGGGGACACAAGAGCTTACAGTCTATGAGGAAATAGGGGGACACAAGAGCTTACAGTCTGAGGAGGAAATAGGAGGACACAAGAGCTTACAGTCTATGGGGAGGAAATAGGGGGGACACAAGAGCTTACAGTCTATGAGGAAATAGGGGGACACAAGAGCTTACAGTCTATGAGGAGGAAATAGGGGGGCACAAGAGCTTACAGTCTATGAGGAAATAGGGGGACACAAGAGCTTACAGTCTATGAGGAAATAGGGGGACACAAGAGCTTACAGTCTATGAGGAGGAAATAGGGGGACACAAGAGCTTACAGTCTATGGGGAGGAAATAGGAGGAAACAAGAGCTTACAGTCTATGGGGAGGAAATAGGGGGACACAAGAGCTTACAGTCTATGAGGAGGGAATAGGGGGACACAAGAGCTTACAGTCTATGGGGAGGAAATAGGAGGACACAAGAGCTTACAGTCTATGGGGAGGGAATAGGGGGACACAAGAGCTTACAGTCTATGGGGAGGAAATAGGAGGACACAAGAGCTTACAGTCTATGAGGAAATAGGGGGACACAAAAGCTTACAGTCTATGAGGAAATAGGGGGGACACAACAGCTTACAGTCAATGAGGTTGAAATAGGGGGGACACAAGAGCTTACAGTCTATGAGGAAATAGGGGGACACAAGAGCTTACAGTCTATGAGGAAATAGGGGGGACACAAGAGCTTACAGTCTATGAGGAGGAAATAGGGGGGCACAAGAGCTTACAGTCTATGAGGAGGAAACAGGGGGACACAAGAGCTTACAGTCTATGAGGAGGGAATAGGGGGACACAAGAGCTTACAGTCTATGGGGAAATAGGAGGGACACAAGAGCTTACAGTCTATGAGGAAATAGGGGGGACACAAGAGCTTACAGTCTATGGGGAGGGAATAGGGGGACACAAGAGCTTACAGTCTATGAGGAGGGAATAGGGGGGACACAAGAGCTTACAGTCTATGGGGAGGAAATAGGGGGCACAAGAGCTTACAGTCTATGGGGAGGAAATAGGGGGCACAAGAGATTACAGTCTATGAGGAGGAAATAGGGGGCACACAAGAGCTTACAGTCTATGAGGAGGAAATAGGGGGGACACAAGAGCTTACAGTCTATGAGGTGGAAATAGGGGGACACAAGAGCTTACAGTCTATGGGGAGGAGATAGACTGTAAGCTCTTGTGCCTACCCTATCTCCTCCCCATAGACTGTAAGCTCTTGTGTCCACCCTATGAGGAGGAAATAGGGGGGACACAAGAGCTTACAGTCTATGAGGAGGGAATAGGGGGACATAAGAGCTTACAGTCTATGAGGAGGGACACAAGAGCTTACAGTCTATGAGGAGGAAATAGGGGGGACACAAAAGCTTACAGTCTATGGGGAGGAAATAGGGGGACACAGGAGCTTACAGTCTATGAGGAGGAAATAGGGGGACACAAGAGCTTACAGTCTATGAAGAAATAGGGGGACACAAGAGCTTACAGTCTATGAGGAGGAAATAGGGGGGACACAAGAGCTTACAGTCTATAAGAGGGAAATAGGGGGACACAAGAGCTTACAGTCTATGAGGAGGGAATAGGGGGGACACAAGAGCTTACAGTCTATGAGGAGGAAATAGGGGGGACACAAGAGCTTACAGTCTATGAGGAGGAAATAGGGGACACAAGAGCTTACAGTCTATGAGGAGGAAATAGGGGGACACAAGAGCTTACAGTGTATGAGGGGGGACACAAGAGCTTACAGTCTATGAGGAAATAGGGGGACACAAGAGCTTACAGTCTATGAGGAGGAAATAGGGGGGACTCAAGAGCTTACAGTCTATGAGGAGGAAATAGGGGGGACACAAGAGCTTACAGTCTATGGGGAGGAAATAGGGGGGACACAAGAGCTTACAGTCTATGGGGAGGAAATAGGGGGACACAAGAGCTTACAGTCTATGAGGAGGAAATAGGGGGGACACAAGAGCTTACAGTCTATGAGGAAATAGGGGGACACAAGAGCTTACAGTCTGAGGAGGAAATAGGAGGACACAAGAGCTTACAGTCTATGGGGAGGAAATAGGGGGGACACAAGAGCTTACAGTCTATGAGGAAATAGGGGGACACAAGAGCTTACAGTCTATGAGGAGGAAATAGGGGGGCACAAGAGCTTACAGTCTATGAGGAAATAGGGGGACACAAGAGCTTACAGTCTATGAGGAAATAGGGGGACACAAGAGCTTACAGTCTATGAGGAGGAAATAGGGGGACAGAAGAGCTTACAGTCTATGAGGAGGAAATAGGGGGACACAAGAGCTTACAGTCTATGGGGAGGAAATAGGAGGAAACAAGAGCTTACAGTCTATGGGGAGGAAATAGGGGGGACACAAGAGCTTACAGTCTATGAGGAGGGAATAGGGGGACACAAGAGCTTACAGTCTATGGGGAGGAAATAGGAGGACACAAGAGCTTACAGTCTATGGGGAGGGAATAGGGGGACACAAGAGCTTACAGTCTATGGGGAGGAAATAGGAGGACACAAGAGCTTACAGTCTATGAGGAAATAGGGGGGACACAAGAGCTTACAGTCTATGGGGAAATAGGGGGGACACAACAGCTTACAGTCAATGAGGTTGAAATAGGGGGGACACAAGAGCTTACAGTCTATGAGGAAATAGGGAGACACAAGAGCTTACAGTCTATGAGGAAATAGGGGGGACACAAGAGCTTACAGTCTATGAGGAGGAGATAGGGGGCACAAGAGCTTACAGTCTATGAGGAGGAAATAGGGGGACACAAGAGCTTACAGTCTATGAGGAGGAAATAGGGGGACACAAGAGCTTACAGTCTATGAGGAGGAGATAGGGAGACACAAGAGCTTACAGTCTTGGAGGAAAAAGAGGGACGCAAGAGCTTACAGTCTATGAGGAAATAGGGGGACACAAGAGCTTACAGTCTATGGGGAGGAAATAGGGAGACACAAGAGCTTACAGTCTATGAGGAAATAGGGAGACACAAGAGCTTACAGTCTATGAGGAAAAAATAGGAGGACACAAGAGCTTACAGTCTATGAGAAGGAAATAGGACGGACACAAGAGCTTACAGTCTATGAGGAGGAAATAGGGGGGACACGAGCTTACAGTCTATGAGGAAATAGGGGGACAGAAGAGCTTACAGTCTATGAGGGAATAGGGGACACAAAAGCTTACAGTCTATGAGGAGGAAATAGGAGGGACACAAGAGCTTACAGTCTATGAGGAGGAAATAGGGGGGCACAAGAGCTTACAGTCTATGAGGAGGAAATAGGGGGACACAAGAGCTTACAGTCTATGAGGAGGAAATAGGGGGGACACAAGAGCTTACAGTCTATGAGGAGGAAATAGGGGGGATACAAGAGCTTACAGTCTATGAGGAGGAAATAGGGGGACACAAGAGCTTACAGTCTATGAGGAAATAGGGGGGACACAAGAGCTTACAGTCTATGAGGAGGAAATAGGGGGACACAAGAGCTTACAGTCTATGAGGGAATAGGGGAACACAAGAGCTTACAGTCTATGAGGAGGAAATAGGGGGGACACAAGAGCTTACAGTCTATGAGGAGGAAATAGGAGGGACACAAGAGCTTACAGTCTATGAGGAGGAAATAGGGGGACACAAGAGCTTACAGTCTATGAGGAAAAAGGGGGACACAAGAGCTTACAGTCTATGGGGAAATAGAGGGACACAAGAGCTTACAGTCTATGGGGAAATAGGGAGGCACAAGAGCTTACAGTCTATGAGGAAATAGGGGGACACAAGAGCTTACAGTCTATGAGGAGGAAATAGGGGGACACAAGAGCTTACAGTCTATGAGGAAATAGGGGGACACAAGAGCTTACAGTCTATGAGGAAATAGGGGGACACAAGAGCTTACAGTCTATGAGGAGGAAAAAGGGGGGACACAAGAGCTTACAGTCTATGAGGAAATAGGGGGGACACAAGAGCTTACAGTCTATGAGAAAATAGGGGGGACACAAGAGCTTACAGTCTATGAGGAAATAGGGGGGACACAAGAGCTTACAGTCTATGAGGAGGAAATAGGGGGACACAAGAGCTTACAGTCTATGAGGAGGAAATAGGGGGCACAAGAGCTTACAGTCTATGAGGAGGAAATAGGTGGACACAAGAGGTTACAGTCTATGAGGAGGAAATAGGGAGGCACAAGAGCTTACAGTCTATGAGGAGGAAATGGGGGAGACACGAGCTTACAGTCTATGAGGAAATAGGGGGGCACAAGAGCTTACAGTCTATGAGGAAATAGGGGGGACACAAGAGCTTACAGTCTATGAGGTGGAAATAGGGAGGCACAAGAGCTTACAGTCTATGAGGAAATAGGGGGACACAAGAGCTGACAGTCTATGAGGAGGAAATAGGGGGGACACAAGAGCTTACAGTCTATGAGGAGGAAATAGGGGGGCACAAGAGCTTACAGTCTATGAGGAAATAGGGGGGGCACAAGAGCTTACAGTCTATGAGGTGGAAATAGGGAGGCACAAGAGCTTACAGTCTATGAGGAAATAGGGGGACACAAGAGCTTACAGTCTATGAGGAGGAAATAAGGGACACAAGAGCTTACAGTCTATGATGAGGAAATAGGGGGACACAAGAGCTTACAGTCTATGGGGAGGAAATAGGGGGACACAAGAGCTTACACTCTATGAGGGAATAGGGGGACACAAGAGCTTACAGTCTATGAGGAAATAGGGGGACACAAGAGCTTACAGTCTATGAGGAAATAGGGGGACACAAGAGCTTACAGTCTATGAGGAGGAAATAGGGGGGACACAAGAGCTTACAGTCTATGAGGAGGGAATAGGGGGACCCAAGAGGTTACAGTCTATGAAGAGGAAATAGGGGGACACAAGAGCTTACAGTCTATGATGAGGAAATAGGGGGACACAAGAGCTTACAGTCTATGGGGAAATAGGGGGGACACAAGAGCTTACAGTCTATGAGGAGGAAATAGGGGGCACAAGAGCTTACAGTCTATGAGGAGGGAATAGGGGGACACAAGAGCTTACAGTCTATGAGGAGGAAATAGGGGGACACAAGAGCTTACAGTCTATGAGGAGGAAATAGGGGGGACACAAGAGCTTACAGTCTATGAGGAGGGAATAGGGGGACCCAAGAGGTTACAGTCTATGAGGAGGAAATAGGGGGACACAAGAGGTTACAGTCTATGATGAGGAAATAGGGGGACACAAGAGCTTACAGTCTATGGGGAAATAGGAGGGACACAAGAGCTTACAGTCTATGAGGAAGAAATAGGGGGACACAAGAGCTTACAGTCTATGAGTAAATAGGAGGACACAAGAGCTTACAGTCTATGAGGAAATATAAAGACACAAGAGCTTACAGTCTATGAGGAGGGAATAGGGGGACCCAAGAGGTTACAGTCTATGGGGAGGAAATAGGGGGACACAGGAGCTTACAGTCTATGAGGAGGAAATAGGGGGACACAAGAGCTTACAGTCTATGAGGAGGGAATAGGGGGGGACACAAGAGCTTACAGTCTATGAGGAAATAGGGGGACACAAGAGCTTACACTGTATGAGGAGGAAATAGGGGGACCCAAGAGGTTACAGTCTATGAGGAGGAAATAGGGGGACACAAGAGCTTACAGTCTATGAGGAAATAGGGGGACACAAGAGCTTACAGTCTATGAGGAGGAAATAGGGGGACACAAGAGCTTACAGTCTATGAGGAAATAGGGGGACACAAAAGCTTACAGTCTATGAGGAAATATAAAGACACAAGAGCTTACAGTCTATGAGGAGGGAATAGGGGGACACAAGAGCTTACAGTCTATGAGGAGGGAATAGGGGGACCCAAGAGGTTACAGTCTATGGGGAGGAAATAGGGGGACACAAGAGCTTACAGTCTATGAGGAGGAAATAGGGGGACACAAGAGCTTACAGTCTATGGGGAGGAAATAGGGGAACACAAGAGCTCACAGTCTATAAGGAGGAAATAGGGGAACACAAGAGCTTACAGTCTATGAGGAGGAAAGAGGGGGACACAAGAGCTTACAGTCTATGAGGAGGAAATAGGGGGACACGAGCTTACAGTCTATGAGGAGGAAATAGGGGGACACAAGAGCTTACAGTCTATGAGGAGGAAATAGGGGGACACAAGAGCTTACAGTCTATGGGGAGGAAATAGGGGGACACAAGAGCTCACAGTCTATGGGGAGGAGATAGGGGGACACAAGAGCTTACAGTCCATGAGGAGGAAATAGAGGGACACAAGAGCTTACAGTCTATGAGGAGGAAATAGGGGGCACAAGAGCTTACAGTCTATGTGGAGGAAATAGGGGGACACAAGAGCTTACAGTCTATGAGGAGGAAAGAGGGGGACACAAGAGCTTACAGTCCATGAGGAGGAAAAAGGAGGAAACAAGAGCTTACAGTCTATGAGGAAATAGGGGGATACAAGAGCTTACAGTCTATGAGGAGGAAATAGGGGGGATACAAGAGCTTACAGTCTATGAGGAGGAAATAGGGGGACACAAGAGCTTACAGTCTATGAGGAGGAAATAGGAGGACACGAGCTTACAGTCTATGGGGAGGAAATAGGGGGACACAAGAGCTTACAGTCTATGGGGAGGAGATAGGGGGACACAAGAGCTTACAGTCCATGAGGAGGAAATAGAGGGACACAAGAGCTTGCAGTCTATGAGGAGGAAATAGGGGGCACAAGAGCTTACAGTCTATGGGGAGGAAATAGGGGGGACACAAGAGCTTACAGTCTATGTGGAGGAAATAGGGGGGACACAAGAGCTTACAGTCTATGAGGAGGAAATAGGGGGGACACAAGAGCTTACAGTCTATGTGGAGGAAATAGGGGGGACACAAGAGCTTACAGTCTATGTGGAGGAAATAGGGGGGACACAAGAGCTTACAGTCTATGAGGAGGAAATAGGGGGGACACAAGAGCTTACAGTCTATGAGGAGGAAACAGGGGGGACACAAGAGCTTACAGTCCATGAGGAGGAAAAAGGGGGGACACAAGAGCTTACAGTCTATGAGGAAATAGGGGGACACAAGAGCTTACAGTCTATGAGGAGGAAAAAGGGGGGACACAAGAGCTTACAGTCTATGAGGAAATAGGGGGGACACAAGAGCTTACAGTCTATGAGAAAATAGGGGGGACACAAGAGCTTACAGTCTATGAGGAAATAGGGGGGACACAAGAGCTTACAGTCTATGAGGAGGAAATAGGGGGACACAAGAGCTTACAGTCTATGAGGAGGAAATAGGGGGCACAAGAGCTTACAGTCTATGAGGAGGAAATAGGGGGACACAAGAGGTTACAGTCTATGAGGAGGAAATAGGGAGGCACAAGAGCTTACAGTCTATGAGGAAATAGGGGGACACAAGAGCTTACAGTCTATGAGGAGGAAAAAGGGGGGACACAAGAGCTTACAGTCTATGAGAAAATAGGGGGGACACAAGAGCTTACAGTCTATGAGGAAATAGGGGGGACACAAGAGCTTACAGTCTATGAGGAGGAAATAGGGGGACACAAGAGCTTACAGTCTATGAGGAGGAAATAGGGGGCACAAGAGCTTACAGTCTATGAGGAGGAAATAGGGGGACACAAGAGGTTACAGTCTATGAGGAGGAAATAGGGAGGCACAAGAGCTTACAGTCTATGAGGAGGAAATGGGGGAGACACGAGCTTACAGTCTATGAGGAAATAGGGGGGCACAAGAGCTTACAGTCTATGAGGAAATAGGGGGGACACAAGAGCTTACAGTCTATGAGGTGGAAATAGGGAGGCACAAGAGCTTACAGTCTATGAGGAAATAGGGGGACACAAGAGCTGACAGTCTATGAGGAGGAAATAAGGGACACAAGAGCTTACAGTCTATGAGGAGGAAATAGGGGGGCACAAGAGCTTACAGTCTATGAGGAAATAGGGGGGGCACAAGAGCTTACAGTCTATGAGGTGGAAATAGGGAGGCACAAGAGCTTACAGTCTATGAGGAAATAGGGGGACACAAGAGCTTACAGTCTATGAGGAGGAAATAAGGGACACAAGAGCTTACAGTCTATGATGAGGAAATAGGGGGACACAAGAGCTTACAGTCTATGGGGAGGAAATAGGGGGACACAAGAGCTTACACTCTATGAGGGAATAGGGGGACACAAGAGCTTACAGTCTATGAGGAGGAAATAGGGGTACACAAGAGCTTACAGTCTATGGGGAGGAAATAGGGGAACACAAGAGCTCACAGTCTATAAGGAGGAAAGAGGGGGACACAAGAGCTTACAGTCTATGAGGAGGAAATAGGGGGACACAAGAGCTTACAGTCTATGAGGAGGAAATAGGGGGACACGAGCTTACAGTCTATGAGGAGGAAATAGGGGGACACAAGAGCTTACAGTCTATGAGGAGGAAATAGGGGGACACAAGAGCTTACAGTCTATGGGGAGGAAATAGGGGGACACAAGAGCTCACAGTCTATGGGGAGGAGATAGGGGGACACAAGAGCTTACAGTCCATGAGGAGGAAATAGAGGGACACAAGAGCTTACAGTCTATGAGGAGGAAATAGGGGGCACAAGAGCTTACAGTCTATGTGGAGGAAATAGGGGGACACAAGAGCTTACAGTCTATGAGGAGGAAAGAGGTGGACACAAGAGCTTACAGTCCATGAGGAGGAAAAAGGAGGAAACAAGAGCTTACAGTCTATGAGGAAATAGGGGGATACAAGAGCTTACAGTCTATGAGGAGGAAATAGGGGGGATACAAGAGCTTACAGTCTATGAGGAGGAAATAGGGGGACACAAGAGCTTACAGTCTATGAGGAGGAAATAGGAGGACACGAGCTTACAGTCTATGGGGAGGAAATAGGGGGACACAAGAGCTTACAGTCTATGGGGAGGAGATAGGGGGACACAAGAGCTTACAGTCCATGAGGAGGAAATAGAGGGACACAAGAGCTTGCAGTCTATGAGGAGGAAATAGGGGGCACAAGAGCTTACAGTCTATGGGGAGGAAATAGGGGGGACACAAGAGCTTACAGTCTATGTGGAGGAAATAGGGGGGACACAAGAGCTTACAGTCTATGAGGAGGAAACAGGGGGGACACAAGAGCTTACAGTCCATGAGGAGGAAATAGGGGGGACACAAGAGCTTACAGTCTATGAGGAGGAAATAGGGGGACACAAGAGCTTACAGTCTATGAGGGAATAGGGGGGCACAAGAGCTTACAGTCTATGAGGAAATAGGGGGACAAGCGCTTACAGTCTATGGGGAGGAAATAGGGGGACAAAAGAGCTTACAGTCTATGAGGAAATAGGAGGGACAGAAGAGCTTACAGTCTATGAGGAGGAAATAGGGGAACACAAGAGCTTACAGTCTATGAGGAGGAAATAGGGGGGACACAAGAGCTTACAGTCTATGAGGAGGAAATAGGGGGGACACAAGAGCTTACAGTCTATGAGGAGGAAATAGGGGGGACACAAGAGCTTACAGTCTATGAGGAAATAGGGGGACACAAGAGCTTACAGTCTATGAGGAAATAGGGGAACACAAGAGCTTACAGTCTATGAGGAGGAAATAGGGGGACACAAGAGCTTACAGTCTATGAGGAAATAGGGGGACACAAGAGCTTACAGTCTATGAGGAAATAGGGGAACACAAGAGCTTACAGTCTATGGGGAGGAAATAGGGGGGGACACAAGAGCTTACAGTCTATGAGGAAATACGGGGACACAAGAGCTTACAGTCTATGAGGAGGAAATAGGGGGGACACAAGAGCTTACAGTCTATGGGATAATAGGGGGGCACAAGAGCTTACACTCTATGGGGAAATAGGGGGACACAAGAGCTTACAGTCTATGAGGAAATAGGGGAACACAAGAGCTTAAAGTCTATGAGGAAATAGGGGAACACAAGAGCTTACAGTCTATGAGGAGGAAATAGGGGGGACACAAAAGCTTACAGTCTATGGGGAGGGAATAGGGGGGCACAAGAGCTTACAGTCTATGAGGAAATAGGGGGTATAAGAGGTAGTAGTGCTGGTTCCGATCGTGGGGTGTATAGCATGACTGTAGAAGTGAGGTGATTGGAGAGGAGCTGCATTGGGGATGTGATCGCCCCCCTAAACAGCTGTGTTTTTAGATATTGGGTATTAACCCCTTAGTGTCCGGCCTATTTTGTGCCTAAAGGACAAGTGATTTTCATTGTCACCCTGCCGTGACCCGCTGACGGCCGTGGGGGGGCTTGTACTTTCTGGGCGTGTTGTATATTGTCATGGTGGCACTTCGGGGTCCTTAGAATTAGTTCTATCACTTGTATTACATTTTTTACAGCGTTCAATAAGTAACAATATGCCGCCATTGTCTGGGTCACCATGGGCGCGGTGTTACCGTTGTGTGCGGCATTGTTACACATTTTCGGCTCTTTCACACGGACGTGTTTTCTTCAGTATTTCGTGAGCCGAACCCAACAGCGGTCGTACACGGAGACGGTGGAATGGGGAGGTTCTTCCGTATTTTGGACCGGATCCTGGTCTTGGCTGGTGACGCACGCGCCCGTGTGAAGGTGCCCTGGAGGAGGTTCTTGTAGGGAGACAATGTGTATGGTTTTTAAACTAGATTTTTTTTTCTTGGACTTCTTTGCCACTATTTGGCCCCGGAGGGTCGCTGCGAGCGGACAGGAACATCACGCATTTTACTGGGAGGAACAGTCTGAGAATAAAGAATCCCAGCAGGTCCTATTATATCAGACCCCAATAGTACATGTCACTGTGTGACACACACGGACGGGAGGTCATCGGCTTATGTGCTACAGAGTGTGGCATGTCAGGGGTTAAACTGCCAGGACCGGAGATCTCTCCTCTCCTGATGGTTAGAGCAGGAGCCGGGCTGTCAGTAATCCTCCAAGCCATCACCTTAGGTGCAGCTTTAAAGCCCATTAGTGATGGTCATAACAAGACATGTTGGTCACTAAGAGGTTAACCGGATTGTCCCGGGCGGCGCATTCCAGAGAACGGGTGCAGCTCAGGAGGAGTCTTATAGATGAGAGTGCGAATTATTCAGTTTCTTAGTGTTTAAGATACCACAAATCCCCCAAACATCAAGAAGAAGTCTGGAAGCAGCTGAAGGAATCAGCAGTGAGACCAAGGAGTTGGGCATCATGATATAAACGCACTTCACCCACCGCGGAAATTATATTATTTACCTATTTTCATATCTGTTGGCATTTTTGTTGCATTTTTTGAAACACAATTTTCAGAAATATTAGATTTTAATGTAACAACATGAATAGAAAGAGTCAGACTGAGAGGCGGATGTGGAATCCCAATGCAGCGGGGCGAATGGCTTTCTGGTAAATCAGGGGCTTTGGCAGGTTCCCCCCGGCCCCAGCACTCGGGGACCTCCGCTTATCAGCATATTTGCAAAAATTCAGAATACAAAATACAAAATTAAAGAGTTTGACTGGTTACTGGCCGATCCGCTTCTATAGGATCCCGGTATTACCACTATAGGGGGAACTATACGTAGCCCCCGCGGCCGCCAGCATCCAGGGCTGCAGCCCCACTGTGGTCCCGGTGATTGCTGTGACAGATTATAAAATCAGAGGACGGCTGCAGCCAATGAGGGGCCACAGCGTCCCGGTCCTGAGCTCCTGGCATCACTGGTGCTCAGCATGTGGGTGCCGATGCCCGGAGAGTCAGCAGTGCTGCAGCAGCGGTCACCTGATTTCCTGTCACAGCCATCACTGGGACTAGAGCGGGGCTGCAGCGCTGGATCCCGATACTTCACTTGATTTTAATACAGGGGGTCCTATAAAAGTGGGGCTGGCCAGTAACCTGAGACCCCGTAATTACAGTCCCTTGGGGATTCGGCTGGTGAGACGTCACACTTCTGTAACAACTCTTTCTTTACCCGCAGTGATCGGACTGGATCTGTACTGAATAGGAGCTTCCTTATAAATTAAACCCCTTTCAGACCTTTCCGACCTCCAAAAAGGAGCCGCGGGAACCTCTCGCCGCGAACCGTTTAAGAAGGAAGTGTTTTCTGTGCCGTTAAATAATCTATTAGAATAACAAATTTTGTATTTTGCAGTAAAAATGTAACTTTTTTGGGTTTGTTGGTTTCATATCGGTAACAAAAGAAGTTTTGCCCCCGCCCCCGGTTCCTCGGCACAGACCGCCCGCAGTAATTCTGCTAGTTGCCAAAAAAGTTATTTTTTTCCTTTTTAATACAAAAATAAAGATTTAAAAAAAAATGACTGCCGTGTCCTAAAATTGGTCCCATTCAGAAAGCCAAATGAGTTTTGTTCCATTTTGTGGGACAGGGAGTTACAGGTGAGGCGTACGGCAGAGGCGGCCCGGCTAATCCTCGCTCAGCTGGCTGGGTCTGTAAATTAAGTCCTATTTCTAATGGAGTGGTAGCCGGCCCCTTCCTAACACCCATCTTGGCAGATACCCACCAGGCGTCTCAATGCCTCGCGGCTCTTTGTGAAGATGACTGAACCCAAGAGATAATTTCTGTCTATCTTCGGCGGCCATCAATAGACCAATTGGTTCCCCTAATTAACAGTTATCGCTCATTAGTTGGAGGGGATAAGTTTTTGGTTGCAGGGTGTCTGCCTCCTACATGCATGTGCACAAAGACAAATGGATGTGAGAGCGAGTCACTTAATGACTTCAGTAAGCGAACATTCAAATGAGGCCCTAAGGGCTGCGAGTTACCGATGGAACAGGAGGGCTGCGCCAAGCCGGCTTTGTCTGCTACAACTTCCCCAGGATCCAGCGCCGGGGACGTGTTGGAACACCTACGCAGGAAGTAGCACGAGCGATCAGAGCCGAGCGTGAAAGTGTGTCAGCGGCAGCGAGGTGACAGGTACAAGAGATTACACACTTCGCTCTCCACGCTCGGGCCAGATTGCCAATTTTAATGACGATGTAAGGTTCATATTATTTCCTCTCAGGTACAAAACAAAAAAGTGCTCTTGGAGCAGCTGACGCCCTTCTGTGCCAGCCGCCTGGCTCTGCCATTGTGCTCCGATCTGCATATGTGGTGACACGAAATCTAACGAATGTGACTGAAATAGACAAAAATGGGTATGGGGGCTGGGGCGCCGATCCGCTGCTAGGAAGCACTAACTAATGAGCGGCAGCACTTCACAGCCAGGGTTAGACAATGATACTCCGCTGGGCGTCGGGGTCCGGTCGGCTCTTTGATCCCATTCACTGGCGCAACCTTTCAACTCGGTTCAAGTTCTGAACAGTGGAGATATGCCTTGTGTGCATCGGATGCGGGACTCTAGGATCACCAGATTGTGCCAGGGGGTGCCGACAATTATGGTGGCACTAGAATGCACAAAGGCCTGTGATGTCACCAGAATGTTCATTTTACTGACAGTATTATGTAGGACCAAGGTTTGTGATGTCACTAGAATGCACAGGGCAGTGATGTCATTAGAGAGCACTGAGCGTTGTGCTGTCACTAGAATGCACAGGGCAGTGATGTCATTAGAGAGCACTGAGCGTTGTGATGTCACTAGAATGCACAGGACAGTGATGTCAGAGAGCACTGAGCGTTGTGATGTCACTAGAATGCACAGGGCAGTGATGTCATTAGAGAGCACTGAGCGTTGTGATGTCACTAGAATGCACAGGACAGTGATGTCATTAGAGAGCACTGAGCATTGTGATGTCACTAGAATGCACAGGACAGTGATGTCAGAGAGCACTGAGCGTTGTGATGTCACTAGAATGCACAGGGCAGTGATGTCATTAGAGAACACTGAGCGTTGTGATGTCACTAGAATGCACAGGACAGTGATGTCATTAGAGAGCACTGAGCGTTGTGATGTCACTAGAATGCACAGGGCAGAGATGTCAGAGTGCACTGAGTGTTGTGATGTCACTAGAATGCACAGGACAGTGATGTCATTAGAGAGCACTGAGCGTTGTGATGTCACTAGAATGCACAGGACAGTGATGTCATTAGACTGCACTGAACGTTGTGATGTGACTAGAATGCACAGGAAAGTGATGTCATTAGAGTGCAGAACTTTGTGATGTCACTAGAATGCACAGGGCCGTGATGTCATTAGAGAACATTGAGCATTCTGATGTCACTAGAGTGCACAGGGCAGTGATGTCATTAGAGAGCACTGAGTGTTGTGATGTCATTAGAATGCACATGGCAGTGATGTCATTCGAGTGCACTGAGCGTTGTGATGTAACTAGAATGCACAGGACAGTGATGTCATTAGAGTGCAGAACTTTGTGATGTCACTAGAATGCTCAGGGCCGTGATGTCATTAGAGAACACTGAGTGTTGTGATGTCACTAGAATGCACACGACAGTGATGTCATTAGAGAGCACTGAGTGTTGTGATGTCATTAGAATGCACATGGCAGTGATGTCATTAGAGAGCACTGAGTGTTGTGATGTAACTAGAATGCACAGGACAGTGATGTCATTAAAGTGCACTGAGCGTTGTGATGTCACTACAATGCACAGGGCAGTGATATCATTAGAGTGCACTGAGCGTTGTGATGTCACTAGAATGCACAAGACAGTGATGTCATTAGAGTGCACTGAGCTTTGTGATGTCACTAGAATGCACAGGGCAGTGATGTCATTAATGAGCACTGAGCTTTGCGATGTCACTAGAATGCACAGGACAGTGATGTCATTAGAGTGCACTGAGAGCTGTGATGTCACTAGAATGCACAGGGCCGTGATATCATTAGAGTGCACTGAGAGCTGTGATGTCACTAGAATGCACAGGGCCGTGATGTCATTAATGAGCACTGAGAGCTGTGATGTCACTAGAATGCACAGGGCAGTGATGTCATTAGAGTGCACTGAGCTTTGCGATGTCACTAGAATGCACAGGACAGTGATGTCATTAGAGTGCACTGAGAGCTGTGATGTCACTAGAATGCACAGGGCCGTGATGTCATTAATGAGCACTGAGAGCTGTGATGTCACTAGAATGCACAGGGCCGTGATGTCATTAGAGTGCACTGAGAGCTGTGATGTCACTAGAACGTAGAACCAATTAGACTGTACAGAGATTTGTGGTAGAGTGCACAGAGGACGGAGCTGTTGTAGAAGGTCCTTACATTGTTATAAGAGTGATTTTTCCACGGATGAAAATAGAGCAGCGTGGGGGGTCCGTCAGCGAGGGGCTACGGGACGTGACATGGACACACACGCCTAAGTGATCGGGTCCAACAAAACAGCCAACGTGCTGGCTGGTGATTTGTAAGCTGTTGTCGAGTCGCCGCGTACAGCATGAGCAGCCGGAACAAATCTAATCATTACGGCTTCTTTTTAACAAAAAACATTGGTTTTGACAGTTTTAATGTAGTAACTTTTTTGTGGAAAAAAATCTTGCAGCCAAAGGATTGAGCAAAAGTAAAATAAGAAACGCCCTGAAAACGCGGCGCTCACTTTTGTAGGACATTTCCTCACTTTTTCAGCAAATTTATAATGAGCTATGCTGTCCTGACCCCCACTGTCGCCCCCATTACATGTCCGGCCTCTGACCCCCACCATCGCCCCCATTACATGTACGGCCTCTGACCCCCACCATCGCCCCCATTACATGTACAGCCTCTGACCCCCACCATCGCCCCCATTACATGTACGGCCTCTGACCCCCACCGTCGCCCCCATTACATGTACGGCCTCTGACCCCCACCGTCGCCCCCATTACATGTACGGCCTCTGACCCCCACCATCGCCCCCATTACATGTACGGCCTCTGACCCCCACCGTCGCCCCCATTACATGTACAGCCTCTGACCCCCACCATCGCCCCCATTACATGTACGGCCTCTGACCCCCACCATCGCCCCCATTACATGTAGGCCTCTGACCCCCACCGTCGCCCCCATTACATGTACGGCCTCTGACCCCCACCATCGCCCCCATTACATGTACGGCCTCTGACCCCCACCATCGCCCCCATTACATGTACGGCCTCTGACCCCCACCATCGCCCCCATTACATGTACGGCCTCTGACCCCCACCATCGCCCCCATTACATGTAGGCCTCTGACCCCCACCGTCGCCCCCATTACATGTACAGCCTCTGACCCCCACCATCGCCCCCATTACATGTACGGCCTCTGACCCCCACCATCACCCCCATTACATGTACGACCTCTGACCCCCACTGTTGCCCCATTACATGTACGGCCTCTGACCCCCACTGTCGCCCCATTACATGTACCGCCTCTGACCCCCACCGTCGTCCCCATTACATGTACGGCCTCTGACCCCCACCATCGCCCCCATTACATGTACGGCCTCTGACCCCCACCGTCGCCCTCATTACATGTACGGCCTCTGACCCCGTCGCCCCCATTACATGTACGGCCTCTGACCCCGTCGCCCCCATTCCATGTACGGCCTCTGACCCCCACCGTCGCCCCCATTCCATGTACGGCCTCTGACCCCCACCGTCGCCCCCATTACATGTCCGGCCTCTGACCCCCACCGTCGCCCTCATTACATGTACGGCCTCTGACCCCGTCGCCCCCATTACATGTACGGCCTCTGACCCCCACCGTCGCCCCCATTACATGTACGGCCTCTGACCCCCACCGTCGCCCCCATTACATGTACGGCCTCTGACCCCCACCGTCGCCCCCATTACATGTACGGCCTCTGACCCCCACCGTCGCCCCCATTCCATGTACGGCCTCTGACCCCCACTGTCGCCCCATTACATGTACGGCCTCTGACCCCCACCGTCGCCCCCATTACATGTACGGCATCTGACCCCCACCATCGCCCTCATTATATGTACGGCCTCTGACCCCGTCGCCCCCATTACATGTACGGCCTCTGACCCCCACCGTCGCCCCCATTACATGTACGGCCTCTGACCCCCACCATCACCCCCATTACATGTACGGCCTCTGACCCCCACCATCACCCCCATTACATGTACGGCCTCTGACCCCCACCGTCGCCCCCATTACATGTCCGGCCTCTGACCCCCACCGTCGCCCTCATTACATGTACGGCCTCTGACCCCGTCGCCCCCATTACATGTACGGCCTCTGACCCCCACCGTCGCCCCCATTACATGTACGGCCTCTGACCCCCACCGTCGCCCCCATTACATGTACAGCCTCTGACCCCCACCGTCGCCCCCATTACATGTACGGCCTCTGACCCCCACCGTCGCCCCCATTACATGTACAGCCTCTGATCCCCACCGTCGCCCCCATTACATGTACGGCCTCTGACCCCCACCGTCGCCCCCATTACATGTACAGCCTCTGATCCCCACCGTCGCCCCCATTACATGTACGGCCTCTGACCCCCACCGTCGCCACCATTACATGTACGGCCTCTGACCCCCACCGTCGCCCCCATTACATGTACGGCCTCTGACCCCCACCGTCGTCCCCATTACATGTACGGCCTCTGACCCCCACCGTCGCCCCCATTACATGTACGGCCTCTGACCCCCACCATCGCCCTCATTATATGTACGGCCTCTGACCCCGTCGCCCCCATTACATGTACGGCCTCTGACCCCGTCGCCCCCATTACATGTACGGCCTCTGACCCCCACCGTCGTCCCCATTACATGTACGGCCTCTGACCCCCACCGTCGCCCCCATTACATGTACGGCCTCTGACCCCCACCATCGCCCTCATTATATGTACGGCCTCTGACCCCGTCGCCCCCATTACATGTACGGCCTCTGACCCCGTCGCCCCCATTACATGTACGGCCTCTGACCCCCACCGTCGCCCCCATTACATGTACGGCCTCTGACCCCCACCATCGCCCCCATTACATGTACGGCCTCTGACCCCCACCATCGCCCCCATTACACGTACGGCCTCTGACCCCGTCGCTCCCATTACATGTACGGCCTCTGACCCCCACCGTCGCCCCCATTACACGTACGGCCTCTGACCTCGCCATCCGCTCTGTTTGCAGTGATGTCATGGACGATGAAACTGGACGCTATGGAGGGGAACCGGGTGTCTTCAGCGATTAATCCAGGTTCAGTTTGGGCGCTGACTACGGCCGTGTCCATGTCTGGAGCCCTCGGGTGCGCGCCTCAATCCTGCTCTCTGCTGGTGTGATGATCTGGTAGTCTGGGAATGGGGGACCATCGCATACAACAGTCAGTCCCCCCTAGTGGTGGCACGAGGGACAATGACAGCTCAGCGATATGTTCAGGACGTTCTGCAGCCACATGTGTTCCTCTCATGGCGGATCCTCAGCAGGATAATGCTCGGCCGCACACACAAGGGGGTCACAGGAGCCCCCCAACATTGTCACACTGCTGTGCCCCATCACCAAATTTGTCTCCAAAAGAACATGTATAGGATCAACTTGGACACCAACTTCCACAGCTAGAGGCGGTCCAACAGGGTACTAGAGCCTCCATGCCCTCCCGTATCACATCTTGTATCCAAGCTAGAGGCGGTCCAACAGGGTACTAGAGCCTCCATGCCCTCCCGTATCACATCTTGTATCCAAGCTAGAGGCGGTACAACAGGGTACTAGAGCCTCCATGCCCGCCTATATCACATCTTGTATCCAAGCTAGAGGCGGTCCAACAGGGTACTAGAGCCTCCATGCCCTCCCGTATCACATCTTGTATCCAAGCTAGAGGCGGTACAACAGGGTACTAGAGCCTCCATGCCTGCCTGTATCACATCTTGTATCCAAGCTAGAGGCAGTACAACAGGGTACTAGAGCCTCCATGCCCACCCATATCACATCTTGTATCCAAGCTAGAGGCGGTACAACAGGGTACTAGAGCCTCCATGCACACCCATATCCCATCTTGTATCCAAGCTAGAGGCGGTACAACAGGGTACTAGAGCCTCCATGCCTGCCTGTATCACATCTTGTATCCAAGCTGGAGGCGGTACAACAGAGTACTAGAGCCTCCATGCCTGCCTGTATCACATCTTGTATCCAAGCTAGAGGCGGTACAACAGGGTACTAGAGCCTCCATGCCTGCCTGTATCACATCTTGTATCCAAGCTAGAGGTGGTACAACAGGGTACTAGAGCCTCCATGCCTGCCTGTATCACATCTTGTATCCATGCTAGAGGCAGTACAACAGGGTACTAGAGCCTCCATGCTTGTCTGTATCACATCTTGTATCCAAGCTAGAGGTGGTACAACAGGGTCCTGGAGCCTCCATGCCTGCCCATATCACATCTTGTATCCAAGCTAGAGGTAGTACAACAGGGTACTAGAGCCTCCATGCCCTCCTGTATCACATCTTGTATCCAAGCTAGAGGTGGTACAACAGGGTACTAGAGCCTCCATGCCCGCCTGTATCACATCTTGTATCCAAGCTAGAGGCGGTACAACAGGGTACTAGAGCCTCCATGCCCTCCTGTATCACATCTTGTATCCAAGCTAGAGGCAGTACAACAGGGTACTAGAGCCTCCATGCCCGCCTGTATCACATCTTGTATCCAAGCTAGAGGCGGTACAACAGGGTACTAGAGCCTCCATGCCCTCCTGTATCACATCTTGTATCCAAGCTAGAGGCGGTACAACAGGGTACTAGAGCCTCCATGCCCACCTGTATCACATCTTGTATCCAAGCTAGAGGCGGTACAACAGGGTACTAGAGCCTCCATGCCCGCCTGTATCACATCTTGTATCCAAGCTAGAGGCGGTACAACAGGGTACTAGAGCCTCCATGCCCTCCTGTATCACATCTTGTATCCAAGCTAGAGGCGGTACAACAGGGTACTAGAGCCTCCATGCCCACCTGTATCACATCTTGTATCCAAGCTAGAGGCGGTACAACAGGGTACTAGAGCCTCCATGCCTGCCCGTATCACTTCTTATACAAACATATATAAACCCTTGCATGCCGTGTGTTCGTTCTCCCCGTGTTCTTGCCTTCCTCTCACACCAGAAGAGCACTAGTAGGTGAATTTTGATTATGAGCGCAAATGTGGGTGATAACATGGCGGACACGGCTGCGCTGTATGTCTGCGTTCACATCAGTCTTTGTTTTCTATTCTGTTCTGTCTACTTATTAATGTCTCTGGGACTTTCAGCAGCACCATCATGGACACTTTAGCTCCGCCCGTCTGCTTTACGGTTTTTTAATGGGAAAAATATTGCAGACTGCAGCGCTTTCATTAAAAAAAAAAAAACAGAAAGAAAAGAACCCGTCCTTCCTCCCTTCCTTTCTCCCTCCCTTCCTGCCTCCTTTCCTGCCTTCCTCCCTCCCTTCCTTCCTCCCTTTCCCACTACTTGTCTTTCTCTCTCCCTCCCTCCCTTCCTTCCTGCCTCCCTCCCTGCCTTTCACTCTTCCTTCCCTCCCTTTTTTTTCCTCCCTTCCTTCCTCTCCTGCTCTCTTCCTCCCTCCCTTCCTTCCGTCTGTCCGTCCTGCCTTTCTTCCTCCATCCCTTTCTTTCTCCCTTCATCCCTTTCTCCCTGCCTTCCTTCCTGCCTTTCTCCCTCCCTCCCTTCCTCTCTCCCTTGCTCCCTTCCTTCCTCTCTCCCTCGCTCCCTTCCTTCCTCTCTTCCTCCCTCCCTTCCTTCCGACTGTCTATCCTGCCATTCTCCCTCCCTCCCTTCTTCCCTTTCTTCCTGCCTTTCACCCTCCCTCCCTTCCTGCCTTCCTTCCTTCCTCTCTCCCTCGCTCCCTTCCTTCCTCTTTTCCTCTCTCCCTCCCTCCCTGCCTTTCACTCTTCCTTCCCCCCCTTTCTTCCTCCCTTCCTTCCTCTCTCCCTCGCTCCCTTCCTCTCTTCCTTCCTTTCTCCCTTCCTTCTTCCCTTTCTCCCTCCCTTCCTTCCTGCCTTTCTCCCTCCCTTCCTTCCTCCCTGCCTCCCTTTCTTCCTTCCTCCCTCCCTTCCATCTGTCCGTCCTGCCTTTCTCCCTTCCTTCCTGCCTGCCTCTCTTCCTATCTGACTTTCTCCCTCCCTTCCTTCCTCCCTCCCTTTCTCCCTTCCTTCCTGCCTGCCTCTCTTCCTATCTGACTTTCTCCCTCCCTTCCTTCCTTCCTCCCTTTCTCCCTTCCTTCCTGCCTGCCTCTCTTCCTATCTGACTTTCTCCCTCCCTTCCTTCCTTCCTCCCTTTCTCCCTTCCTTCCTGCCTCTCTTCCTATCTGACTTTCTCCCTCCCTTCCTTCCTCCCTCCCTTTCTTCCTCCCTTCCTTCCTCTCTCCCTCGCTCCCTTCCTCTCTTCCTTCCTTTCTCCCTTCCTTCTTCCCTTTCTCCCTCCCTTCCTTCCTCCCTGCCTCCCTTTCTTCCTTCCTCCCTCCCTTCCATCTGTCCGTCCTGCCTTTCTCCCTTCCTTCCTGCCTGCCTCTCTTCCTATCTGACTTTCTCCCTCCCTTCCTTCCTCCCTCCCTTTCTCCCTTCCTTCCTGCCTGCCTCTCTTCCTATCTGACTTTCTCCCTCCCTTCCTTCCTTCCTCCCTTTCTCCCTTCCTTCCTGCCTCTCTTCCTATCTGACTTTCTCCCTCCCTTCCTTCCTCCCTCCCTTTCTTCCTCCCTCACTTCCTCTCTCCCTCGCTCCCTTCCTCTCTTCCTTCCTTTCTCCCTTCCTCCCTTCCTTCTTCCCTTTCTCCCTCCCTTCCTTCCTGCCTTTCTCCCTCCCTTCCTTCCTCCCTGCCTCCCTTTCTTCCTTCCTCCCTCCCTTCCATCTGTCTGTCCTGCCTTTCTCCCTTCCTTCCTGCCTCTCTTCCTATCTGACTTTCTCCCTCCCTTCCTTCCTCCCTCCCTTTCTCCCTTCCTTCCTGCCTGCCTTCCGTCCGTCCTTCCTACATTCTAGTTAATGGGAGACAGAAGTGAACGACACGGTTTCCGCTCGGTTCCATTCTTGTTGTCTGATTAGCGGATCCATTTTTAAATGAGCATGAAGAGAAGAAAGATAAAATAGAGCAAAAAGGAAGCGAACTGATAGAGCTGATCGGGAGTCTGACAGAACTTCACAAGTTCCAGAAACTTCGGTATTCGATTGGTTCAGTTCTGACGGCGTTCTGCTATCCGTTTCTTAAATAAAAAACTATTAAAGCATAAAGCTAAATTTTGATGTGAAAACTACAATACAACAGCCAACAAATACGGGGAAAGTAACAAAACCCTAAAAATTATAGAAAAACAAAAAATAAATAAAGTTCTACATTTTTACATTTTTCGCTTATATGATTAAGATCCCTATTTTCTCGTGCCGCAGATTTTCTGGTTGTTTTTAATATTTCTTACAAGATTATACATTTTAGGTTCCATATGTAAGCAGAATAAAAAGATACAAATTACAAATCATCTAAAAATTTTAAACAATGAAAATTAAAAAAAGTGACATGGATATAATGAATCCCATCCAGCAACACCGTCCGCACGCGCCACATAATAGGTGAAGTCTACAATGTAGTGACAGTATATACTAATACGGTATAATAGTAACAGTATATACTAATATGGTATAATAGTAACAGTATATACTAATACGGTATAATAGTAACAGTATATACTAATACGGTATAATAGTAACAGTATATACTAATATGGTATAATAGTAACAGTATATACTAATACGGTATAATAGTAACAGTATATACTAATATGGTATAATAGTAACAGTATATACTAATACGGTATAATAGTAACAGTATATACTAATACGGTATAATAGTAACAGTATATACTAATATGGTATAATAGTAACAGTATATACTAATACGGTATAATAGTAACAGTATATACTAATACGGTATAATAGTAACAGTATATACTAATATGGTATAATAGTAACAGTATATACTAATATGGTATAATAGTAACAGTATATACTAATACGGTATAATAGTAACAGTATATACTAATACGGTATAATAGTAACAGTATATACTAATATGGTATAATAGTAACAGTATATACTAATATGGTATAATAGTAACAGTATATACTAATACGGTATAATAGTAACAGTATATACTAATACGGTATAATAGTAACAGTATATACTAATATGGTATAATAGTAACAGTATATACTAATATGGTATAATAGTAACAGTATATACTAATACGGTATAATAGTAACAGTATATACTAATATGGTATAATAGTAACAGTATATACTAATATGGTATAATAGTAACAGTATATACTAATACGGTATAATAGTAACAGTATATACTAATACGGTATAATAGTAACAGTATATACTAATATGGTATAATAGTAACAGTATATACTAATACGGTATAATAGTGACAGTATATACTAATATGGTATAATAGTAACAGTATATACTAATATGGTATAATAGTAACAGTATATACTAATATGGTATAATAGTAACAGTATATACTAATATGGTATAATAGTGACAGTATATACTAATATGGTATAATAGTAACAGTATATACTAATATGGTATAATAGTAACAGTATATACTAATACGGTATAATAGTAACAGTATATACTAATACGGTATAATAGTAACAGTATATACTAATACGGTATAATAGTAACAGTATATACTAATACGGTATAATAGTAACAGTATATACTAATATGGTATAATAGTAACAGTATATACTAATACGGTATAATAGTAACAGTATATACTAATACGGTATAATAGTAACAGTATATACTAATATGGTATAATAGTAACAGTATATACTAATACGGTATAATAGTAACAGTATATACTAATACGGTATATTAGTAACAGTATATACTAATATGGTATAATAGTAACAGTATATACTAATACGGTATAATAGTAACAGTATATACTAATATGGTATAATAGTAACAGTATATACTAATACGGTATAATAGTAACAGTATATACTAATATGGTATAATAGTAACAGTATATACTAATATGGTATAATAGTAACAGTATATACTAATATGGTATAATAGTGACAGTATATACTAATATGGTATAATAGTAACAGTATATACTAATATGGTATAATAGTAACAGTATATACTAATACGGTATAATAGTAACAGTATATACTAATACGGTATAATAGTAACAGTATATACTAATACGGTATAATAGTAACAGTATATACTAATACGGTATAATAGTAACAGTATATACTAATATGGTATAATAGTGACAGTATATACTAATACGGTATAATAGTGACAGTATATACTAATATGGTATAATAGTGACAGTATATACTAATATGGTATAATAGTAACAGTATATACTAATATGGTATAATAGTAACAGTATATACTAATACGGTATAATAGTAACAGTATATACTAATACGGTATAATAGTAACAGTATATACTAATACGGTATAATAGTAACAGTATATACTAATACGGTATAATAGTAACAGTATATACTAATACGGTATAATAGTAACAGTATATACTAATATGGTATAATAGTAACAGTATATACTAATACGGTATAATAGTAACAGTATATACTAATACGGTATAATAGTAACAGTATATACTAATATGGTATAATAGTAACAGTATATACTAATACGGTATAATAGTGACAGTATATACTAATATGGTATAATAGTAACAGTATATACTAATATGGTATAATAGTAACAGTATATACTAATATGGTATAATAGTAACAGTATATACTAATATGGTATAATAGTGACAGTATATACTAATATGGTATAATAGTAACAGTATATACTAATATGGTATAATAGTAACAGTATATACTAATACGGTATAATAGTAACAGTATATACTAATACGGTATAATAGTAACAGTATATACTAATACGGTATAATAGTAACAGTATATCGGCACACAGCACGGTCATGGGGAAAAAAAAAATATATATAAAATTCAATAAAAACATTTTTCTACAAATGAATAAATATATAAATCATAAATCTTGGTAGCCGAGTCTTAGTACGACTGAGATCTCAAAAATGGCGGCATGCCTCTCACGGACGCACAAGATGCGACTCGCTGCCTGCGGACGCTGGAAGACTCAGAATACTGTTTGGTAAAACACTTAAAATTACTGACAATTTTTTTATTCTACTTATATCAGGGCGGTATACTATTATATCAGGGCGGTATACTATTATATCAGGGCGGTATACTATGATATCAGGGCAGGATACTATTATATCAGGGCGGTATACTATTATATCAGGGCAGTATACTATTATATCAGGGTGGTATACTATTATATCAGGGCGGTATACTATTATATCAGGGCGGTATACTATTATATCAGGGCGGTATACTATTATATCAGGGCGGTATACTATGATATCAGGGCAGGATACTATTATATCAGGGCAGTATACTATTATATCAGGGCGATATACTATTATATCATGGCGGTATACTATTATATCAGGGCGGTATACTATGATATCAGGGCAGGATACTATTATATCAGGGCGGTATACTATTATATCAGGGCAGTATACTATTATATCAGGGCAGTATACTATTATATCAGGGCGGTATACTATTATATCAGGGCAGTATACTATCATATCATGGCGGTATACTATTACATCAGGGCGGTATACTATTATATCAGGGCGGTATACTATTATATCAGGGCGGTATACTATTATATCAGGGCAGTATACTATCAGATCATGGCGGTATACTATTATATCAGGGCGATATACTATTATATCAGGGCAGTATACTATTACATCAGGGCAGAATACTATTATATCAGGGCAGTATTCTATTACATCAGGGCGGTATACTATTATATCAGGGCGGTATACTATTATATCAGGGCGGTATACTATTATATCAGGGCAGTATACTATTATATCAGGTCGGTAAACTATTATATCAGGGCGGTATACTATGGCGGTATACTATTATATCAGGGCAGTATACTATTATATCAGGGCAGTATACTATTATATCAGGGCGGTATACTATTATATCAGGGCGGTATACTATTATATCAGGGCGGTATACTATGATATCTGGGCAGGATACTATTACATCAGGGCGGTATACTATTACATCAGGGCAGTATACTATTATATCAGGGTGGTATACTATTATATCAGGGCGGTATACTATTATATCAGGGTGGTATACTATTAAATCAGGGCGGTATACTATTATATCAGGGCGGTATACTATTATATCAGGGCGGTATACTATGATATCAGGGCAGGATACTATTATATCAGGGCGGTATACTATTATATCAGGGCGATATACTATTATATCATGGCGGTATACTATTATATCAGGGCGGTATACTATGATATCAGGGCAGGATACTATTATATCAGGGCGGTATACTATTATATCAGGGCGGTATACTATTATATCAGGGCAGTATACTATTATATCAGGGCGGTATACTATTATATCAGGGCAGTATACTATCATATCATGGCGGTATACTATTACATCAGGGCGGTATACTATTATATCAGGGCGGTATACTATTATATCAGGGCGGTATACTATTATATCAGGGCGGTATACTATTATATCAGGGCAGTATACTATCATATCATGGCGGTATACTATTATATCAGGGCGATATACTATTATATCAGGGCAGTATACTATTACATCAGGGCAGAATACTATTATATCAGGGCAGTATTCTATTACATCAGGGCGGTATACTATTATATCAGGGCGGTATACTATTATATCAGGGCGGTATACTATTATATCAGGGCAGTATACTATTATATCAGGGCGGTATACTATTATATCAGGGCGGTATACTATTATATCAGGGCAGTATACTATTATATCAGGGCGGTATACTATGGCGGTATACTATTATATCAGGGCAGTATACTATTATATCAGGGCAGTATACTATTATATCAGGGCGGTATACTATTATATCAGGGCGGTATACTATTATATCAGGGCGGTATACTATGATATCAGGGCAGGATACTATTACATCAGGGCGGTATACTATTACATCAGGGCGGTATACTATTATATCAGGGTGGTATACTATTATATCAGGGCGGTATACTATTATATCAGGGCGGTATACTATTATATCAGGGCGGTATACTATGATATCAGGGCAGGATACAATTATATCAGGGCGGTATACTATTATATCAGGGCGATATACTATTATATCATGGCGGTATACTATTATATCAGGGCGGTATACTATGATATCAGGGCAGGATACTATTATATCAGGGCGGTATACTATTATATCAGGGCAGTATACTATTATATCAGGGCAGTATACTATTATATCAGGGCGGTATACTATTATATCAGGGCGGTATACTATTATATCAGGGCGGTATACTATTATATCAGGGCAGTATACTATCATATCATGGCGGTATACTATTACATCAGGGCGGTATACTATTATATCAGGGCGGTATACTATTATATCAGGGCAGTATACTATTATATCAGGGCGGTATACTATCATATCAGGGCAGTATACTATCATATCATGGCGGTATACTATTATATCAGGGCGATATACTATTATATCAGGGCAGTATACTATTACATCAGGGCAGAATACTATTATATCAGGGCAGTATACTATTACATCAGGGCGGTATACTATTATATCAGGGCGGTATACTATTATATCAGGGCAGTATACTATTATATCAGGGCAGTATACTATCATATCATGGCGGTATACTATTATATCAGGGCGGTATACTATTACTAGGGCGGTATACTATTATATCAGGGCAGTATACTATTACATCAGGGCAGAATACTATTATATCAGGGCAGTATACTATTACATCAGGGCGGTATACTATTATATCAGGGCGGTATACTATTATATCAGGGCGGTATACTATTATATCAGGGCAGTATACTATTATATCAGGGCGGTATACTATTATATCAGGGCAGTATACTATTATATCAGGGCGGAATACTATTATATCAGGGCAGAATACTATTATATCAGGACGGTATACTATTATATCAGGGCGGTATACTATTATATCAGGGCGGTATACTATTATATCAGGGCGGTATACTATTATATCAGGGCGGTATACTATTATATCAGGGCAGAATACTATTATATCAGGGCAGTATACTATCATATCATGGCGGTATACTATTATATCAGGGCGGTATACTATTATATCAGGGCGGTATACTATTATGTCAGGGTAGAATACTATTATATCAGGGCGGTATACTATTATATCATGGCGGTATACTATCATATCATGGCGGTATACTATTATATCAGGCCGGTATACTATTATATCAGGGCAGAATACTATTATATCAGGGCAGTATATTATCATATCATGGTGGTATACTATTATATCAGGGCGGGTTCTATTATATCAGGGCAGAATACTATTATATCAGGGCAGTATACTATCATATCATGGCGGTATACTATTATATCAGGGCGGTATACTATTATATCAGGATGGTATACTATTAAGTCAGGGTAGAATACTATTATATCAGGGCGGTATACTATTATATCATGGCGGTATACTATCATATCATGGCGGTATACTATTATATCAGGGCGGTATACTATTATATCAGGGCAGAATACTATTATATCAGGGCAGTATACTATCATATCATGGCGGTATACTATTATATCAGGGCGGTATACTATTATATCAGGGCGGTATACTATTATATCAGGGCAGAATACTATTATATCAGGGCAGTATATTATTATATCAGGGCACTATACTATCATATCATGGCGGTATACTATTATGTCAGGGCGGTATACTATTATATCAGGACGGTATACTATTATATCAGGGGAGTATACTATTATATCAGGGCGGTATACTATTATATCAGGGCGGTATACTATTATATCAGGGCGGTATACTATTATATCAGGAGGGTATACTATTATATCAGGAGGGTATACTATTATATAAGGGCGGTATACTATTATATCAGGGCGGTATACTATTATATCAGGGTGGTATACTATTATATCAGGGCAGCATAATATTATATCCGGGCGGTATACTATTATATCAGGATGGTATGCTATTATATCAGGGCAGAATACTATTATATCAGGGCGGTATACTATTATATCAGGGCAGTATGCTATCATATCATGGCGGTATACTATTATGTCAGGGCGGTATACTATTATATCAGGGCGGTATACTATTATATCAGGGCAGGATACTATTATATCAGGGCGGTATACTATTATATCAGGGCGGTATACTATTATATCAGGGCGGTATACTATTATATCAGGGCAGTATACTATTATATCAGGGCGGAATACTATTATATCAGGGCAGTATACTATTACATCAGGGCAGTATACTATTACATCAGGGCGGTATACTATTACATCAGGGCGGTATACTATTACATCAGGGCGGTATACTATTATATCAGGGCAGTATACAATTATATCAGGGCAGTATACTATTATATCATGGCGGTATACTATTATATCAGGGCGGTATACTATTATATCTGGTCAGTATATTATTATATCACAGCAGTATACTATTTCTAGGGCAGTATACTATCATATCATGGCAGTATACTATCATATCAGGGCGGTATACTATTATATCAGGGCGGTATACTATTACTAGGGCGGTATACTATTATATCAGGGCAGTATACTATCATATCAGGGCAGTATACTATTATATCAGGGCGGTACACTATTATATCAGGGCGGTATACTATTATATCAGGGCGGTGCACTGTTATATCAGGGCAGTATACTATTATATCAGGGCAGTATACTATTATATCAGGGCGGTATACTATTATATCAGGGCAGTATACTATTATGTCAGGGCGGTGCACTATTATATCAGGGCGGTATACTATTATAACTTGGCAGTATACTATTATATCAGGGCGGTATACTATTATATCAGGGCGGTATACTATTATATCAGGGCAGGATACTATTATATCAGGGCGGTATACTATTATATCAGGGCAGGATACTATTATATCAGGGCGGTATACTATTATATCAGGGCAGGATACTATTATATCAGGGTGGTATACTATTATATCAGGGCGGTATACTATTATATCAGGGCGGTATACTATTATATCAGGGGGGTATACTATTATATCAGGGGGGTATACTATTATATCAGGGCGGTATACTATGATATCAGGGCGGTATACTATGATATCAGGGCAGGATACTATTACATCAGGGCGGTATACTATTACATCAGGGCAGTATACTATTATATCAGGGTGGTATACTATTATATCAGGGCGGTATACTATTATATCAGGGCGGTATACTATTATATCAGGGCGGTATACTATGATATCAGGGCAGGATACTATTACATCAGGGCGGTATACTATTACATCAGGGCAGTATACTATTATATCAGGGCGGTATACTATTATATCAGGGCGGTATACTATTATATCAGGGCGGTATACTATTATATCAGGGCAGAATACTATTATATCAGGGCAGTATACTATCATATCATGGCGGTATACTATTATATCAGGGCGGTATACTATTATATCAGGGCGGTATACTATTATGTCAGGGTAGAATACTATTATATCAGGGCGGTATACTATTATATCATGGCGGTATACTATCATATCATGGCGGTATACTATTATATCAGGGCGGTATACTATTATATCAGGGCAGAATACTATTATATCAGGGCAGTATATTATCATATCATGGTGGTATACTATTATATCAGGGCGGGTTCTATTATATCAGGGCAGAATACTATTATATCAGGGCAGTATACTATCATATCATGGCGGTATACTATTATATCAGGGCGGTATACTATTATATCAGGATGGTATACTATTAAGTCAGGGTAGAATAGTATTATATCAGGGCGGTATACTATTATATCATGGCGGTATACTATCATATCATGGCGGTATACTATTATATCAGGGCGGTATACTATTATATCAGGGCAGAATACTATTATATCAGGGCAGTATACTATCATATCATGGCGGTATACTATTATATCAGGGCGGTATACTATTATATCAGGGCGGTATACTATTATATCAGGGCAGAATACTATTATATCAGGGCAGTATATTATTATATCAGGGCACTATACTATCATATCATGGCGGTATACTATTATGTCAGGGCGGTATACTATTATATCAGGACGGTATACTATTATATCAGGGGAGTATACTATTATATCAGGGCGGTATACTATTATATCAGGGCGGTATACTATTATATCAGGGCGGTATACTATTATATCAGGGCGGTATACTATTATATCAGGAGGGTATACTATTATATCAGGAGGGTATACTATTATATAAGGGCGGTATACTATTATATCAGGGCGGTATACTATTATATCAGGGTGGTATACTATTATATCAGGGCAGCATAATATTATATCAGGGCGGTATACTATTATATCAGGATGGTATGCTATTATATCAGGGCAGAATACTATTATATCAGGGCGGTATACTATTATATCAGGGCAGTATGCTATCATATCATGGCGGTATACTATTATGTCAGGGCGGTATACTATCATATCATGGCGGTATACTATTATATCAGGGCGGTATATTATTATATCAGGGCGGTATACTATTATGTCAGGGTAGAATACTATTATATCAGGGCGGTATACTATAATATCATGGCGGTATACTATCATATCATGGCGGTATACTATTATATCAGGGCGGTATACTATTATATCAGGGCAGAATACTATTATATCAGGGCAGTATATTATCATATCATGGTGGTATACTATTATATCAGGGCGGGTTCTATTATATCAGGGCAGAATACTATTATATCAGGGCAGTATACTATCATATCATGGCGGTATACTATTATATCAGGGCGGTATACTATTATATCAGGATGGTATACTATTAAGTCAGGGTAGAATACTATTATATCAGGGCGGTATACTATTATATCATGGCGGTATACTATCATATCATGGCGGTATACTATTATATCAGGGCGGTATACTATTATATCAGGGCAGAATACTATTATATCAGGGCAGTATACTATCATATCATGGCGGTATACTATTATATCAGGGCGGTATACTATTATATCAGGGCGGTATACTATTATATCAGGGCAGAATACTATTATATCAGGGCAGTATATTATTATATCAGGGCACTATACTATCATATCATGGCGGTATACTATTATGTCAGGGCGGTATACTATTATATCAGGACGGTATACTATTATATCAGGGCAGCATAATATTATATCCGGGCGGTATACTATTATATCAGGATGGTATGCTATTATATCAGGGCAGAATACTATTATATCAGGGCGGTATACTATTATATCAGGGCAGTATGCTATCATATCATGGCGGTATACTATTATGTCAGGGCGGTATACTATTATATCAGGGCGGTATACTATTATATCAGGGCAGGATACTATTATATCAGGGCGGTATACTATTATATCAGGGCGGTATACTATTATATCAGGGCGGTATACTATTATATCAGGGCAGTATACTATTATATCAGGGC
Source organism: Eleutherodactylus coqui (assembly GCF_035609145.1). NCBI lineage: Eukaryota > Metazoa > Chordata > Amphibia > Anura > Eleutherodactylidae > Eleutherodactylus > Eleutherodactylus coqui. The sequence goes on along the minus strand of NC_089843.1, from coordinate 5,719,029 downwards.
GGAATACTATTATATCAGGGCAGTATACTATTACATCAGGGCAGTATACTATTACATCAGGGCGGTATACTATTACATCAGGGCGGTATACTATTACATCAGGGCGGTATACTATTATATCAGGGCAGTATACAATTATATCAGGGCAGTATACTATTATATCATGGCGGTATACTATTATATCAGGGCGGTATACTATTATATCTGGTCAGTATATTATTATATCACAGCAGTATACTATTTCTAGGGCAGTATACTATCATATCATGGCAGTATACTATCATATCAGGGCGGTATACTATTATATCAGGGCGGTATACTATTACTAGGGCGGTATACTATTATATCAGGGCAGTATACTATCATATCAGGGCAGTATACTATTATATCAGGGCGGTACACTATTATATCAGGGCGGTATACTATTATATCAGGGCGGTGCACTGTTATATCAGGGCAGTATACTATTATATCAGGGCAGTATACTATTATATCAGGGCGGTATACTATTATATCAGGGCAGTATACTATTATGTCAGGGCGGTGCACTATTATATCAGGGCGGTATACTATTATAACTTGGCAGTATACTATTATATCAGGGCGGTATACTATTATATCAGGGCGGTATACTATTATATCAGGGCAGGATACTATTATATCAGGGCGGTATACTATTATATCAGGGCAGGATACTATTATATCAGGGCGGTATACTATTATATCAGGGCAGGATACTATTATATCAGGGTGGTATACTATTATATCAGGGCGGTATACTATTATATCAGGGCGGTATACTATTATATCAGGGGGGTATACTATTATATCAGGGGGGTATACTATTATATCAGGGCGGTATACTATGATATCAGGGCGGTATACTATGATATCAGGGCAGGATACTATTACATCAGGGCGGTATACTATTACATCAGGGCAGTATACTATTATATCAGGGTGGTATACTATTATATCAGGGCGGTATACTATTATATCAGGGCGGTATACTATTATATCAGGGCGGTATACTATGATATCAGGGCAGGATACTATTACATCAGGGCGGTATACTATTACATCAGGGCAGTATACTATTATATCAGGGCGGTATACTATTATATCAGGGCGGTATACTATTATATCAGGGCGGTATACTATTATATCAGGGCAGAATACTATTATATCAGGGCAGTATACTATCATATCATGGCGGTATACTATTATATCAGGGCGGTATACTATTATATCAGGGCGGTATACTATTATGTCAGGGTAGAATACTATTATATCAGGGCGGTATACTATTATATCATGGCGGTATACTATTATATCATGGCGGTATACTATTATATCAGGGCGGTATACTATTATATCAGGGCAGAATACTATTATATCAGGGCAGTATATTATCATATCATGGTGGTATACTATTATATCAGGGCGGGTTCTATTATATCAGGGCAGAATACTATTATATCAGGGCAGTATACTATCATATCATGGCGGTATACTATTATATCAGGGCGGTATACTATTATATCAGGATGGTATACTATTAAGTCAGGGTAGAATACTATTATATCAGGGCGGTATACTATTATATCATGGCGGTATACTATCATATCATGGCGGTATACTATTATATCAGGGCGGTATACTATTATATCAGGGCAGAATACTATTATATCAGGGCAGTATACTATCATATCATGGCGGTATACTATTATATCAGGGCGGTATACTATTATATCAGGGCGGTATACTATTATATCAGGGCAGAATACTATTATATCAGGGCAGTATATTATTATATCAGGGCACTATACTATCATATCATGGCGGTATACTATTATGTCAGGGCGGTATACTATTATATCAGGACGGTATACTATTATATCAGGGGAGTATACTATTATATCAGGGCGGTATACTATTATATCAGGGCGGTATACTATTATATCAGGGCGGTATACTATTATATCAGGAGGGTATACTATTATATCAGGAGGGTATACTATTATATAAGGGCGGTATACTATTATATCAGGGCGGTATACTATTATATCAGGGTGGTATACTATTATATCAGGGCAGCATAATATTATATCCGGGCGGTATACTATTATATCAGGATGGTATGCTATTATATCAGGGCAGAATACTATTATATCAGGGCGGTATACTATTATATCAGGGCAGTATGCTATCATATCATGGCGGTATACTATTATGTCAGGGCGGTATACTATTATATCAGGGCGGTATACTATTATATCAGGGCAGGATACTATTATATCAGGGCGGTATACTATTATATCAGGGCGGTATACTATTATATCAGGGCGGTATACTATTATATCAGGGCAGTATACTATTATATCAGGGCGGAATACTATTATATCAGGGCAGTATACTATTACATCAGGGCAGTATACTATTACATCAGGGCGGTATACTATTACATCAGGGCGGTATACTATTACATCAGGGCGGTATACTATTATATCAGGGCAGTATACAATTATATCAGGGCAGTATACTATTATATCATGGCGGTATACTATTATATCAGGGCGGTATACTATTATATCTGGTCAGTATATTATTATATCACAGCAGTATACTATTTCTAGGGCAGTATACTATCATATCATGGCAGTATACTATCATATCAGGGCGGTATACTATTATATCAGGGCGGTATACTATTACTAGGGCGGTATACTATTATATCAGGGCAGTATACTATCATATCAGGGCAGTATACTATTATATCAGGGCGGTACACTATTATATCAGGGCGGTATACTATTATATCAGGGCGGTGCACTGTTATATCAGGGCAGTATACTATTATATCAGGGCAGTATACTATTATATCAGGGCGGTATACTATTATATCAGGGCAGTATACTATTATGTCAGGGCGGTGCACTATTATATCAGGGCGGTATACTATTATAACTTGGCAGTATACTATTATATCAGGGCGGTATACTATTATATCAGGGCGGTATACTATTATATCAGGGCAGGATACTATTATATCAGGGCGGTATACTATTATATCAGGGCAGGATACTATTATATCAGGGCGGTATACTATTATATCAGGGCAGGATACTATTATATCAGGGTGGTATACTATTATATCAGGGCGGTATACTATTATATCAGGGCGGTATACTATTATATCAGGGGGGTATACTATTATATCAGGGGGGTATACTATTATATCAGGGCGGTATACTATGATATCAGGGCGGTATACTATGATATCAGGGCAGGATACTATTACATCAGGGCGGTATACTATTACATCAGGGCAGTATACTATTATATCAGGGTGGTATACTATTATATCAGGGCGGTATACTATTATATCAGGGCGGTATACTATTATATCAGGGCGGTATACTATGATATCAGGGCAGGATACTATTACATCAGGGCGGTATACTATTACATCAGGGCAGTATACTATTATATCAGGGCGGTATACTATTATATCAGGGCGGTATACTATTATATCAGGGCGGTATACTATTATATCAGGGCAGAATACTATTATATCAGGGCAGTATACTATCATATCATGGCGGTATACTATTATATCAGGGCGGTATACTATTATATCAGGGCGGTATACTATTATGTCAGGGTAGAATACTATTATATCAGGGCGGTATACTATTATATCATGGCGGTATACTATCATATCATGGCGGTATACTATTATATCAGGGCGGTATACTATTATATCAGGGCAGAATACTATTATATCAGGGCAGTATATTATCATATCATGGTGGTATACTATTATATCAGGGCGGGTTCTATTATATCAGGGCAGAATACTATTATATCAGGGCAGTATACTATCATATCATGGCGGTATACTATTATATCAGGGCGGTATACTATTATATCAGGATGGTATACTATTAAGTCAGGGTAGAATAGTATTATATCAGGGCGGTATACTATTATATCATGGCGGTATACTATCATATCATGGCGGTATACTATTATATCAGGGCGGTATACTATTATATCAGGGCAGAATACTATTATATCAGGGCAGTATACTATCATATCATGGCGGTATACTATTATATCAGGGCGGTATACTATTATATCAGGGCGGTATACTATTATATCAGGGCAGAATACTATTATATCAGGGCAGTATATTATTATATCAGGGCACTATACTATCATATCATGGCGGTATACTATTATGTCAGGGCGGTATACTATTATATCAGGACGGTATACTATTATATCAGGGGAGTATACTATTATATCAGGGCGGTATACTATTATATCAGGGCGGTATACTATTATATCAGGGCGGTATACTATTATATCAGGGCGGTATACTATTATATCAGGAGGGTATACTATTATATCAGGAGGGTATACTATTATATAAGGGCGGTATACTATTATATCAGGGCGGTATACTATTATATCAGGGTGGTATACTATTATATCAGGGCAGCATAATATTATATCAGGGCGGTATACTATTATATCAGGATGGTATGCTATTATATCAGGGCAGAATACTATTATATCAGGGCGGTATACTATTATATCAGGGCAGTATGCTATCATATCATGGCGGTATACTATTATGTCAGGGCGGTATACTATCATATCATGGCGGTATACTATTATATCAGGGCGGTATATTATTATATCAGGGCGGTATACTATTATGTCAGGGTAGAATACTATTATATCAGGGCGGTATACTATAATATCATGGCGGTATACTATCATATCATGGCGGTATACTATTATATCAGGGCGGTATACTATTATATCAGGGCAGAATACTATTATATCAGGGCAGTATATTATCATATCATGGTGGTATACTATTATATCAGGGCGGGTTCTATTATATCAGGGCAGAATACTATTATATCAGGGCAGTATACTATCATATCATGGCGGTATACTATTATATCAGGGCGGTATACTATTATATCAGGATGGTATACTATTAAGTCAGGGTAGAATACTATTATATCAGGGCGGTATACTATTATATCATGGCGGTATACTATCATATCATGGCGGTATACTATTATATCAGGGCGGTATACTATTATATCAGGGCAGAATACTATTATATCAGGGCAGTATACTATCATATCATGGCGGTATACTATTATATCAGGGCGGTATACTATTATATCAGGGCGGTATACTATTATATCAGGGCAGAATACTATTATATCAGGGCAGTATATTATTATATCAGGGCACTATACTATCATATCATGGCGGTATACTATTATGTCAGGGCGGTATACTATTATATCAGGACGGTATACTATTATATCAGGGCAGCATAATATTATATCCGGGCGGTATACTATTATATCAGGATGGTATGCTATTATATCAGGGCAGAATACTATTATATCAGGGCGGTATACTATTATATCAGGGCAGTATGCTATCATATCATGGCGGTATACTATTATGTCAGGGCGGTATACTATTATATCAGGGCGGTATACTATTATATCAGGGCAGGATACTATTATATCAGGGCGGTATACTATTATATCAGGGCGGTATACTATTATATCAGGGCGGTATACTATTATATCAGGGCAGTATACTATTATATCAGGGCGGAATACTATTATATCAGGGCAGTATACTATTACATCAGGGCAGTATACTATTACATCAGGGCGGTATACTATTACATCAGGGCGGTATACTATTACATCAGGGCGGTATACTATTATATCAGGGCAGTATACAATTATATCAGGGCAGTATACTATTATATCATGGCGGTATACTATTATATCAGGGCGGTATACTATTATATCTGGTCAGTATATTATTATATCACAGCAGTATACTATTTCTAGGGCAGTATACTATCATATCATGGCAGTATACTATCATATCAGGGCGGTATACTATTATATCAGGGCGGTATACTATTACTAGGGCGGTATACTATTATATCAGGGCAGTATACTATCATATCAGGGCAGTATACTATTATATCAGGGCGGTACACTATTATATCAGGGCGGTATACTATTATATCAGGGCGGTGCACTGTTATATCAGGGCAGTATACTATTATATCAGGGCAGTATACTATTATATCAGGGCGGTATACTATTATATCAGGGCAGTATACTATTATGTCAGGGCGGTGCACTATTATATCAGGGCGGTATACTATTATAACTTGGCAGTATACTATTATATCAGGGCGGTATACTATTATATCAGGGCGGTATACTATTATATCAGGGCAGGATACTATTATATCAGGGCGGTATACTATTATATCAGGGCAGGATACTATTATATCAGGGCGGTATACTATTATATCAGGGCAGGATACTATTATATCAGGGTGGTATACTATTATATCAGGGCGGTATACTATTATATCAGGGCGGTATACTATTATATCAGGGGGGTATACTATTATATCAGGGGGGTATACTATTATATCAGGGCGGTATACTATGATATCAGGGCGGTATACTATGATATCAGGGCAGGATACTATTACATCAGGGCGGTATACTATTACATCAGGGCAGTATACTATTATATCAGGGTGGTATACTATTATATCAGGGCGGTATACTATTATATCAGGGCGGTATACTATTATATCAGGGCGGTATACTATGATATCAGGGCAGGATACTATTACATCAGGGCGGTATACTATTACATCAGGGCAGTATACTATTATATCAGGGCGGTATACTATTATATCAGGGCGGTATACTATTATATCAGGGCGGTATACTATTATATCAGGGCAGAATACTATTATATCAGGGCAGTATACTATCATATCATGGCGGTATACTATTATATCAGGGCGGTATACTATTATATCAGGGCGGTATACTATTATGTCAGGGTAGAATACTATTATATCAGGGCGGTATACTATTATATCATGGCGGTATACTATTATATCATGGCGGTATACTATTATATCAGGGCGGTATACTATTATATCAGGGCAGAATACTATTATATCAGGGCAGTATATTATCATATCATGGTGGTATACTATTATATCAGGGCGGGTTCTATTATATCAGGGCAGAATACTATTATATCAGGGCAGTATACTATCATATCATGGCGGTATACTATTATATCAGGGCGGTATACTATTATATCAGGATGGTATACTATTAAGTCAGGGTAGAATACTATTATATCAGGGCGGTATACTATTATATCATGGCGGTATACTATCATATCATGGCGGTATACTATTATATCAGGGCGGTATACTATTATATCAGGGCAGAATACTATTATATCAGGGCAGTATACTATCATATCATGGCGGTATACTATTATATCAGGGCGGTATACTATTATATCAGGGCGGTATACTATTATATCAGGGCAGAATACTATTATATCAGGGCAGTATATTATTATATCAGGGCACTATACTATCATATCATGGCGGTATACTATTATGTCAGGGCGGTATACTATTATATCAGGACGGTATACTATTATATCAGGGGAGTATACTATTATATCAGGGCGGTATACTATTATATCAGGGCGGTATACTATTATATCAGGGCGGTATACTATTATATCAGGGCGGTATACTATTATATCAGGAGGGTATACTATTATATCAGGAGGGTATACTATTATATAAGGGCGGTATACTATTATATCAGGGCGGTATACTATTATATCAGGGTGGTATACTATTATATCAGGGCAGCATAATATTATATCAGGGCGGTATACTATTATATCAGGATGGTATGCTATTATATCAGGGCAGAATACTATTATATCAGGGCGGTATACTATTATATCAGGGCAGTATGCTATCATATCATGGCGGTATACTATTATGTCAGGGCGGTATACTATCATATCATGGCGGTATACTATTATATCAGGGCGGTATACTATTATATCAGGGCGGTATACTATTATGTCAGGGTAGAATACTATTATATCAGGGCGGTATACTATAATATCATGGCGGTATACTATCATATCATGGCGGTATACTATTATATCAGGGCGGTATACTATTATATCAGGGCAGAATACTATTATATCAGGGCAGTATATTATCATATCATGGTGGTATACTATTATATCAGGGCGGGTTCTATTATATCAGGGCAGAATACTATTATATCAGGGCAGTATACTATCATATCATGGCGGTATACTATTATATCAGGGCGGTATACTATTATATCAGGATGGTATACTATTAAGTCAGGGTAGAATACTATTATATCAGGGCGGTATACTATTATATCATGGCGGTATACTATCATATCATGGCGGTATACTATTATATCAGGGCGGTATACTATTATATCAGGGCAGAATACTATTATATCAGGGCAGTATACTATCATATCATGGCGGTATACTATTATATCAGGGCGGTATACTATTATATCAGGGCGGTATACTATTATATCAGGGCAGAATACTATTATATCAGGGCAGTATATTATTATATCAGGGCACTATACTATCATATCATGGCGGTATACTATTATGTCAGGGCGGTATACTATTATATCAGGACGGTATACTATTATATCAGGGGAGTATACTATTATATCAGGGCGGTATACTATTATATCAGGGCGGTATACTATTATATCAGGGCGGTATACTATTATATCAGGAGGGTATACTATTATATCAGGAGGGTATACTATTATATAAGGGCAGTATACTATTATATCAGGGCGGTATACTATTATATCAGGGTGGTATACTATTATATCAGGGCAGCATAATATTATATCCGGGCGGTATACTATTATATCAGGATGGTATGCTATTATATCAGGGCAGAATACTATTATATCAGGGCGGTATACTATTATATCAGGGCAGTATGCTATCATATCATGGCGGTATACTATTATGTCAGGGCGGTATACTATTATATCAGGGCGGTATACTATTATATCAGGGCAGGATACTATTATATCAGGGCGGTATACTATTATATCAGGGCGGTATACTATTATATCAGGGCGGTATACTATTATATCAGGGCAGTATACTATTATATCAGGGCGGAATACTATTATATCAGGGCAGTATACTATTACATCAGGGCAGTATACTATTACATCAGGGCGGTATACTATTACATCAGGGCGGTATACTATTACATCAGGGCGGTATACTATTACATCAGGGCGGTATACTATTATATCAGGGCAGTATACAATTATATCAGGGCAGTATACTATTATATCATGGCGGTATACTATTATATCAGGGCGGTATACTATTATATCAGGGCGGTATACTATTATATCTGGTCAGTATATTATTATATCACAGCAGTATACTATTTCTAGGGCAGTATACTATCATATCATGGCAGTATACTATCATATCAGGGCGGTATACTATTATATCAGGGCGGTATACTATTACTAGGGCGGTATACTATTATATCAGGGCAGTATACTATCATATCAGGGCAGTATACTATTATATCAGGGCGGTATACTATTATATCAGGGCGGTATACTATTATATCAGGGCAGTATACTATTATGTCAGGGCGGTGCACTATTATATCAGGGCGGTATACTATTATAACTTGGCAGTATACTATTATATCAGGGCGGTATACTATTATATCAGGGCGGTATACTATTATATCAGGGCAGGATACTATTATATCAGGGCGGTATACTATTATATCAGGGCGGTATACTATTATATCAGGGCGGTATACTATTATATCAGGGGGGTATACTATTATATCTGGGCGGTAGACTATTATATCAGGGCGGTATACTATGATATCAGGGCAGGATACTATTACATCAGGGCGGTATACTATTATATCAGGGCAGTATACTATTATATCAGGGTGGTATACTATTATATCAGGGCGGTATACTATTATATCAGGGCGGTATACTATTATATCAGGGCGGTATACTATTATATCAGGGCGGTATACTATGATATCAGGGCAGGATACTATTATATCAGGGCGGTATACTATTATATCAGGGCGATATACTATTATATCATGGCGGTATACTATTATATCAGGGCAGTATACTATTATATCACGGCGGTATACTATTATATCACGGCGGTATACTATTGTATCAGGGCGGTATACTATTGTATCAGGGCAGGATACTATTATATCAGGGCGGTGTACTATTATATCAGGGCAGGATACTATTATATCAGGGTGGTATACTATTATATCAGGGCGGTATACTATTATATCAGGGCGGTATACTATTATATCAGGGGGGTATACTATTATATCAGGGCGGTATACTATTATATCAGGGCGGTATACTATGATATCAGGGCAGGATACTATTACATCAGGGCGGTATACTATTACATCAGGGCAGTATACTATTATATCAGGGTGGTATACTATTATATCAGGGCGGTATACTATTATATCAGGGCGGTATACTATTATATCAGGGCGGTATACTATGATATCAGGGCAGGATACTATTATATCAGGGCAGTATACTATTATATCATGGCGGTATACTATTATATCAGGGCGGGATACTATTATATCAGGGCGGTATACTATGATATCAGGGCAGGATACTATTATATCAGGGCGGTATACTATTATATCAGGGCGGTATACTATTATATCAGGGCGGTATACTATTATATCAGGGCAGTATACTATTATATCAGGGCGGTATACTATTATATCAGGGCAGTATACTATCATATCATGGCGGTATACTATTACATCAGGGCGGTATACTATTATATCAGGGCGGTATACTATTATATCAGGGCGGTATACTATTATATCATGGCGATATACTATTATATCATGGCGGTATACTATTATATCAGGGCGGTATACTATGATATCAGGGCAGGATACTATTATATCAGGGCGGTATACTATTATATCAGGGCAGTATACTATTATATCAGGGCAGTATACTATTATATCAGGGCGGTATACTATTATATCAGGGCGGTATACTATTATATCAGGGCAGTATACTATCATATCATGGCGGTATACTATTACATCAGGGCGGTATACTATTATATCAGGGCGGTATACTATTATATCAGGGCAGTATACTATTATATCAGGGCGGTATACTATCATATCAGGGCAGTATACTATCATATCATGGCGGTATACTATTATATCAGGGCGATATACTATTATATCAGGGCAGTATACTATTACATCAGGGCAGAATACTATTATATCAGGGCAGTATACTATTACATCAGGGCGGTATACTATTATATCAGGGCGGTATACTATTATATCAGGGCAGTATACTATTATATCAGGGCAGTATACTATCATATCATGGCGGTATACTATTATATCAGGGCGGTATACTATTACTAGGGCGGTATACTATTATATCAGGGCAGTATACTATTACATCAGTGCAGAATACTATTATATCAGGGCAGTATACTATTACATCAGGGCGGTATACTATTATATCAGGGCGGTATACTATTATATCAGGGCAGTATACTATTATATCAGGACGGTATACTATTATATCAGGGCGGTATACTATTATATCAGGGCGGTATACTATTATATCAGGGCGGTATACTATTATATCAGGGCAGAATACTATTATATCAGGGCAGTATACTATCATATCATGGCGGTATATTATTATATCAGGGCGGTATACTATTATATCAGGGCGGTATACTATTATGTCAGGGTAGAATACTATTATATCAGGGCGGTATACTATTATATCATGGCGGTATACTATCATATCATGGCGGATTACTATTATATCAGGGCGGTATACTATTATATCAGGGCAGAATACTATTATATCAGGGCAGTATACTATCATATCATGGCGGTATACTATTATATCAGGGCGGTATACTATTATATCAGGGCAGAATACTATTATATCAGGGCAGTATACTATCATATCATGGCGGTATACTATCATATCATGGTGGTATACTATTATATCAGGGCGGGTTCTATTATATCAGGGCAGAATACTATTATATCAGGGCAGTATACTATCATATCATGGCGGTATACTATTATATCAGGGCGGTATACTATTATATCAGGATGGTATACTATTAAGTCAGCGTAGAATACTATTATATCAGGGCGGTATACTATTATATCATGGCGGTATACTATCATATCATGGCGGTATACTATTATATCAGGGCGGTATACTATTATATCAGGGCAGAATACTATTATATCAGGGCAGTATACTATCATATCATGGCGGTATACTATTATATCAGGGCGGTATACTATTATATCAGGGCGGTATACTATTATATCAGGGCAGAATACTATTATATCAGGGCAGTATATTATTATATCAGGGCACTATACTATCATATCATGGCGGTATACTATTATGTCAGGGCGGTATACTATTATATCAGGACGGTATACTATTATATCAGGGGAGTATACTATTATATCAGGGCGGTATACTATTATATCAGGGCGGTATACTATTATATCAGGGCGGTATACTATTATATCAGGAGGGTATACTGTTATATCAGGAGGGTATACTATTATATCAGGGCGGTATACTATCATATCAGGGCAGTATACTATCATATCATGGCGGTATACTATTATATCAGGGCGATATACTATTATATCAGGGCAGTATACTATTACATCAGGGCAGAATACTATTATATCAGGGCAGTATACTATTACATCAGGGCGGTATACTATTATATCAGGGCGGTATACTATTATATCAGGGCAGTATACTATTATATCAGGGCAGTATACTATCATATCATGGCGGTATACTATTATATCAGGGCGGTATACTATTACTAGGGCGGTATACTATTATATCAGGGCAGTATACTATTACATCAGTGCAGAATACTATTATATCAGGGCAGTATACTATTACATCAGGGCGGTATACTATTATATCAGGGCGGTATACTATTATATCAGGGCGGTATACTATTATATCAGGGCAGTATACTATTATATCAGGGCGGTATACTATTATATCAGGGCAGTATACTATTATATCAGGGCGGAATACTATTATATCAGGGCAGAATACTATTATATCAGGGCAGAATACTATTAAATCAGGACGGTATACTATTATATCAGGGCGGTATACTATTATATCAGGGCGGTATACTATTATATCAGGGCGGTATACTATTATATCAGGGCGGTATACTATTATGTCAGGGTAGAATACTATTATATCAGGGCGGTATACTATTATATCATGGCGGTATACTATCATATCATGGCGGTATACTATTATATCAGGGCGGTATACTATTATATCAGGGCAGAATACTATTATATCAGGGCAGTATATTATCATATCATGGTGGTATACTATTATATCAGGGCGGGTTCTATTATATCAGGGCAGAATACTATTATATCAGGGCAGTATACTATCATATCATGGCGGTATACTATTATATCAGGGCGGTATACTATTATATCAGGATGGTATACTATTAAGTCAGGGTAGAATACTATTATATCAGGGCGGTATACTATTATATCATGGCGGTATACTATCATATCATGGCGGTATACTATTATATCAGGGCGGTATACTATTATATCAGGGCAGAATACTATTATATCAGGGCAGTATACTATCATATCATGGCGGTATACTATTATATCAGGGCGGTATACTATTATATCAGGGCAGAATACTATTATATCAGGGCAGTATATTATTATATCAGGGCACTATACTATCATATCATGGCGGTATACTATTATGTCAGGGCGGTATACTATTATATCAGGACGGTATACTATTATATCAGGGGAGTATACTATTATATCAGGGCGGTATACTATTATATCAGGGCGGTATACTATTATATCAGGGCGGTATACTATTATATCAGGAGGGTATACTATTATATCAGGAGGGTATACTATTAAATAAGGGCGGTATACTATTATATCAGGGCGGTATACTATTATATCAGGGTGGTATACTATTATATCAGGGCAGCATAATATTATATCAGGGCGGTATACTATTATATCAGGATGGTATGCTATTATATCAGGGCAGAATACTATTATATCAGGGCGGTATACTATTATATCAGGGCAGTATGCTATCATATCATGGCGGTATACTATTATGTCAGGGCGGTATACTATTATATCAGGGCGGTATACTATTATATCAGGGCAGGATACTATTATATCAGGGCGGTATACTATTATATCAGGGCGGTATACTATTATATCAGGGCGGTATACTATTATATCAGGGCAGTATACTATTATATCAGGGCGGAATACTATTATATCAGGGCAGTATACTATTACATCAGGGCAGTATACTATTACATCAGGGCGGTATACTATTACATCAGGGCAGTATACAATTATATCAGGGCAGTATACTATTATATCATGGCGGTATACTATTATATCAGGGCGGGATACTATTATATCAGGGCGGTATACTATTATATCAGGGCAGTATACAATTATATCAGGGCAGTATACTATTATATCATGGCGGTATACTATTATATCAGGGCGGTATACTATTATATCAGGGCGGTATACTATTATATCTGGTCAGTATATTATTATATCACAGCAGTATACTATTTCTAGGGCAGTATACTATCATATCATGGCAGTATACTATCATATCAGGGCGGTATACTATTATATCAGGGCGGTATACTATTACTAGGGCGGTATACTATTATATCAGGGCAGTATACTATCATATCAGGGCAGTATACTATTATATCAGGGCGGTATACTATTATATCAGGGCGGTATACTATTATATCAGGGCGGTGCACTGTTATATCAGGGCAGTATACTATTATATCAGGGCAGTATACTATTATATCAGGGCGGTATACTATTATATCAGGGCAGTATACTATTATGTCAGGGCGGTGCACTATTATATCAGGGCGGTATACTATTATAACTTGGCAGTATACTATTATATCAGGGCGGTATACTATTATATCTGGGCGGTATACTATTATATCAGGGCAGGATACTATTATATCAGGGCGGTATACAATTATATCAGGGCGGTATACTATTATATCAGGGCGGTATACTATTATATCACGGCGGTATACTATTATATCACGGCGGTATACTATTGTATCAGGGCGGTATACTATTATATCAGGGCAGTATACTATTATATCAGGGCAGTATACTATTATATCAGGGCAGTATACTATTATATCACGGCGGTATACTATTGTATCAGGGCGGTATACTATTATATCAGGGCAGTATACTATTATATCAGGGCAGTATACTATTATATCAGGGCGGTATACTATTATATCACGGCGGTATACTATTATATCACGGCGGTATACTATTATATCAGGGCAGGATACTATTATATCAGGGCGGTATACTATTATATCAGGGCAGGATACTATTATATCAGGGCGGTATACTATTATATCAGGGCGGTATACTATTATATCAGGGCGGTATACTATTATATCAGGGGGGTATACTATTATATCACGGCAGTATACTATTATATCAGGGCGGTATACTATTATATCAGGGCGGTATACTATTATATCAGGATGGTATACTATTATATCAGAGCGGTATACTATTATATCAGGGCAGTATACTATTATATCAGGGCGGTATACTATTATATCAGGGCGGTATACTATTATATCAGGGCGGTATACTATTATATCAGGGCAGTATACTATTATATCAGGGCGGTATACTATTATATCAGGGCGGTATACTATTATATCAGGGCAGTATACTATTATATCAGGGCAGTATACTATTATATCAGGGCGGTATACTATTATATCAGGGGGGTATACTATTATATCAGGGGGGTATACTATTATATCAGGGCGGTATACTATTATATCAGGGCGGTATACTATTATATCAGGGCGGTGGCTGCTTGGAGTTACTGCTGATCAGGATTATTTCTCAGGTTTTCTGCCGTCGGAGGCATCTGGATACTATTTTCGGAGCGTTTATGGCTAAGTAGCAGGAAGTAGCGGTGGTCCGATCCCACGAGGTGCACCGCAGAGCCTCGTTACCGGCAGTAATTATTGCTGCAGGTCGACGTGCGAAAGGCGAGAGAAGAATCCGCAAGAAAATCAGCACAAATCATGAGGAAAATATTCAGCTGGCGTTCTTCCATCCTGCCAATTACACCGCAGCGGGTCCCAGCGTTCCGCACTGACGTCTGTGCGTCCTGCCAATTACACCGCGCCGCCTCCCAGCGCTCCGCACTGACGTCTGTGCGTCCTGCCAATTACACCGCACCGGGTCCCAGCGCTCCGCAGTGACGTCTGTGCGTCCTGCCAATCACACCGTGCCGCCTCCCAGCGCTCCGACTGATGTCTGTGCGTCCTGCCAATTACACCGCGCTGCCTCCCAGCGCTCCGCACTGACGTCTGTGCGTCCTGCCAATTACACCGCGCCGCCTCCCAGCGCTCCGCACTGACGTCTGTGCGTCCTGCCAATTACACCGCGCCGCCTCCCAGCGCTCCGCACTGACGTCTGTGCGTCCTGCCAATTACACCGCGCCGCCTCCCAGCGCTCCGGACTGACGTCTGTGCGTCCTGCCAATTACACCGCGCCGCCTCCCAGCGCTCCGCACTGTCTTCTGTGTGTCCTGCCAATTACACCGTGCCGCCTCCCAGCGCTCCGCAGTGACGTCTGTGTGTCCTGCCAGATACACCGCGCCGCCTCCCAGCACTCCCGACTGACGTCTGTGCGTCCTGACAATTACCCTGGGCCCCTCCCAGCGCTCCGCACTGACGTCTGTGCGTCCTGCCAATTACACCGCGCCGCCTCCCAGCACTCCCGACTGACGTCTGTGCGTCCTGCCAGTTACACCGCGCCGCCTCCCAGCGCTCCGCACTGACGTCTGTGCGTCCTGCCAATTACACCGCGCCGCCTCCCAGCGCTCCGCACTGACATCTGTGTGACCTGCCAATTACAGCGCGCCGCCTCCCAGTGCTCCGCACTGACGTCTGTGCGTCCTGCAAAGTACACTGCACCGGGTCCAAGCGCTCTGCACTGACGTCTGTGCGTCCTGCCAATTACACCGGGCCCCTTCCAGCGCTCCGCACTGACGTCTGTGTGTCCTGCCAATTACAGCGCGCCGCCTCCCAGCGCTCCGCACTGACGTCTGTGCGTCCTGCCAATTACACCGCACCGGGTCCCAGCGCTCCGCACTGTCGTCTGTGCGTTCTGCCAATTACATCGCGCCGCCTCCCAGCGCTCCGCACTGACATCTGTGTGTCCTGCCAATTACAGCGCGCCGCCTTCCAGCGCTCCGCACTGACGTCTGTGCGTCCTGCCAATTACACCGGGCCCCTTCCAGCGCTCCGCACTGACGTCTGTGCGTCCTGCCAATTACACCGCGCCGCCTCCCAGCGCTCCGCAGTGACGTCTGTGCGTCCTGCCAATTACACCGCATCGGGTCCCAGCGCTCCGCACTGACATCTGTGTGTCCTGCCAATTACAGCGCGCCGACTCCCAGCGCTCCGCAGTGACGTCTGTGCGTCCTGCAAATTACACTGCACCGGGTCCCATCGCTCCGCACTGACGTCTGTGCGTCCTGCCAATTACACTGCACCGGGTCCCAGCGCTCCGCACTGTCGTCTGTGCGTTCTGCAAATTACACCGCGCCGCCTCCCAGCGCTCCGCACTGACGTCTGTGCGTCCTGCCAATTACACCGGGCCCCTTCCAGCGCTCCGCACTGACGTCTGTGCGTCCTGCCAATTACACCGCGCCGCCTCCCAGCGCTCCGCAGTGACGTCTGTGCGTCCTGCAAATTACACCGCACCGGGTCCCAGCGCTCCGGACTGACGTCTGTGCGTTCTGCCAGTTACATTGCGCTGCCTCCCAGCGCTCCGCACTGACGTCTGTGCGTCCTGCAAATTACACCGCAGCGGGTCCCAGCGCTCCGCACTGACATCTGTGTGTCCTGCCAATTACAGCGCGCCGCCTCCCAGCGCTCCGCAGTGACGTCTGTGCGTCCTGCAAATTACACCGCGCCGCCTCCCAGCGCTCCGCAGTGACGTCTGTGCGTCCTACCAATTACACCGCGCCGCCTCCCAGCGCTCCGCACTGACGTCTGTGCGTCCTGCAAATTACACCGCACCGGGTCCCAGCGCTCTGCACTGACGTCTGTGCGGCCTGCCAATTACACCGCGCCGCCTCCCAGCGCTCCGCACTGACGTCTGTGCGTCCTGCCAATTACACCGCGCCGCCTTCCAGCGCTCCGCACTGATGTCTGTGCGTCCTGCCAATTACACAGTGCCGCCTCCCAGCGACTGGGAGGACTCCCCTTTACCCACCTTAGCTCCCCACTATCTATGAAATAACAACACGACAACTTGCTGGCGTTTTACGTGGGTAGGCCACAGCTTTATTAACTTTGTCTTTTAACCAAACTTTTATAACTTTCCCTCTTCCATGCCGCTTAAAACTGCTTCGTAATTAAATTTAAACGCGAAAACCAGGCATAAGAAAGCCCCATGATGGGCCTGAACAGCCCTTCCATCCATTGCTGGCATGGAAAAATATTACCGCCTAACCTCAAGCTGTGACAACTTCATAACAGACCTAACTTCTGTATCAATGCCTATCTCACCTCCCCTTTGTCATAAAGGGCGGGTGGGTGGGCGTCTTCCCTCTTCTTCTCCTACTGAGCACTGACTCCTCCTCTTCCTCCCTCTCTCTTTCCTATCACTCCAACCCCCTCCCTGGTCGCTTCCTTCCTCCCCATTTCATTACCCCGCCTCCCAGTCCCCCACAGCTTCGCTAGGCACTCTGCTGTTCCTTAGCTCCGCACTGACGTCTGTGCGTCCTGCCAGTTACCCCGCGCCGCTTCCCAGCGCTCCGCACTGACGTCTGTGCGTCCTGCCAGTTACACCACGCCGCCTCCCAGTGCTCCGCACTGACGTATGTGCGTCCTGCCAATTACACCGCACCGGGTCCCAGCGCTCCGCACTGACGTCTGTGCGTCCTGACAATTACACCGCACCGGGTCCCAGCGCTCCGGACTGACGTCTGTGCGTCCTGCCAGTTACACCGCACCGCCTCCCAGTGCTCCGCACTGACGTCTGTGCGTCCTGCAAATTACACCGCACCAGGTCCCAGCGCTCCGCACTGACATCTGTGCGTCCTGCCAATTACACCGCGCTGCCTCCCAGCATTCCGGACTGACGTCTGTGCGTCGTGCCAGTTACACCGCGCCGCCTCCCAGCGCTCCGCACTGACGTCTGTGCGTCCTGCCAATTACACCGCACCGGGTCCCAGCGCTCCGCACTGACGTCTGTGCGTCCTGACAATTACACCGCACCGGGTCCCAGCGCTCCGGACTGACGTCTGTGCGTCCTGCCAGTTACACCGCACCGCCTCCCAGTGCTCCGCACTGACGTCTGTGCGTCCTGCAAATTACACCGCACCAGGTCCCAGCGCTCCGCACTGACATCTGTGCGTCCTGCCAATTACACCGCGCTGCCTCCCAGCATTCCGGACTGACGTCTGTGCGTCGTGCCAATTACACCGCGCCGCCTCCCAGCGCTCCGCACTGACGTCTGTGCGTCCTGCCAGTTACACCGCGCCGGGTCCCAGCGCGCCGCACTGACGTCTGCGCGTCCTACCAATTACACCGCCCCGCCTCCCAGCGCTCCGCACTGACGTCTGTGCGTCCTGCCAAATACACAGTGCCGCCTCCCCGCGCTCTGCACTGACGTCTGTGCATCCTGCCAATTACACCGCACCGGGTCCCAGCGCTCCGCACTGACGTCTGTGCGTTCTGTCAATTACACCGCGCCGCCTCCCAGAGTTCCGCACTGACGTCTGTGCGTCCTGCCAATCACACCGTGCCGCCTCCTACCGCTCCGCACTGACGTCTGTGCGTCCTGCCAATTACACCGCGCCGCCTCCCAGCGCTCCGCACTGACGTCTGTGCGTCTTGCCAATTACACCGTGCCGCCTCCCAGCGCTCTGCACTGACGTCTGTGCGTCCTGCCAATTATACCGCGGCGGGTCCCAGCGCTCCGCACTGACGTCTGTGCGTCCTGCCAATTACACAGTGCCGCCTCCCAGCGCTCCGCACTGACGTCTGTGCGTCCTGCCAATTACACCGCACCGCCTCCCAGCGCTCCGACTGATGTACGTGCGTCCTGCCAATTACACCGCACCGCCTCCCAGCGCTCCGCACTGACGTACGTGCGTCCTGCCAATTACACTGCACCGCCTCCCAGCGCTTCGACTGATGTACGTGCGTCCTGCCAATTACACTGCGCCCAGCAGTATTCACGGCGGTATTGTTGCTCCTTGCGGAGAAAGCCAAGTAGATGTTAGGAGACTTGCAGGCCATGCAATGCTCCCTGGGAAAAACTATGCAAATGAGTGAATCAATAATCTGCCCCGGCGCCACCTATTGGAGGGCAGCTTCATTAGAAGTCAATGCCCGCCTCTCTACCAGGCCTTGTAACAGGACTAAACATAGCTTACATGATTAGCACCGGAACTCTCGCTGGAAACAGCAAACTCGGGCAACAGTCGCCCCGTGTGCGCGCGGCCGCCGTCAGGGCGCTGACCCCCACATCCTGCGCTTCTCGGGGTCACTTGGC
Organism: Eleutherodactylus coqui; assembly: GCF_035609145.1. Taxonomy (NCBI): domain Eukaryota; kingdom Metazoa; phylum Chordata; class Amphibia; order Anura; family Eleutherodactylidae; genus Eleutherodactylus; species Eleutherodactylus coqui. The sequence goes on along the minus strand of NC_089843.1, from coordinate 5,698,301 downwards.
TTTAGGAGAAAACCAAGAAACTGTCGGGCCGAATAAACAGGAGCCGCTCATCTATGAACAGCTCTGGTTTACGGTGAATGGAGGCAGGCGGCCCAGGATGATCCCCAGCTGTAGTCAGTGGTAGAGCCGGCGGGCGCTGATGCCCTTGACAGTCGTACAGTGTAAAGCCACCCTAAGGATATTAGCCATAGGTGGCGCTGCAGAGGCCTTGCACCATCTCCATTTGCATTCTTGCCTTTCAGTACTTCACCGACAGGGAAACTAGTAGGTTGGCAGATGCCTCTAGCAGAGGCCTTTGTTATGCCCTTGGCTGCCATGGTAACCCATCCCACAATTGCATCACGAGGTGCCCATGATATGGCAGAAGGTGCCTCCAGCAAACCACGGCATCCTAGGTGTTAACAGATCAGGATCAGAGGCTTCTCTCGTCCAGGCCATGACCGCCTGAGCCTGGCTGTCAATCGCCATCTGGTTCCTGGACTGCTGGCATGGGCACAGGTCCTCTGCCCGTCTGATCACCATGATGTGCTGTACTCTACTTCTACCCACTGCCCATATAGAAGAAAACAGCCTCCTAGTGCGACATTTGCCACAATTAAAGTGGATCTGGATCCAGTGACGCTGGTGATCATGGTCAGCCAGCAGACGTGTAACCTGAAGACCCCAATGCCAAGTCTTTATCAGGGTCCGCCAACTACTATGTGCTATTTCTAACGCCGGTGTCTTATGTGACAGATGGGCCTTTGGGGTGCAAACTCAAGACCGCCCTTCAGTCTAGGTGTCAGTCAGGCCTCATGTCATACAGCTGCAGCCATATAAGCCTAAGTCAATAAAACAGCGCCCCCAGTGGACAAGTGATGACATATTTGTAATGACTACATGTAAGTTGTAATATAAGATAATAGTTAATGTGTGACAACAATGATCATCCCCGACCGATGGCTTAGTAAACGGTCCCTGTGCCTCCTCCGCCCGGCTGTCACTCAGCTGTAATTAATGCCCTGTTGGTCTTCCAACAATCACCTAAGCCCAACAAAACAGGCGAGAAAAAGAGAGAACCAATTTAAAATTAACAGTGGATATTGTGAGACATCCTGCCGAGTGGTAACGAAGAAGTCCGGTCCACATTACAATAGAAGGAACATCCTAATTAAGCAAAGATATGACTTCATTGAGAAAGAGGGAAGGGGCGATCCTCCACCTCCCACCCAATTAAACAAAGAAGGTGCAATTTCTTAATTGGACATCTGATTTAGAGATCTGACAGTTCAGCAGAAAATGATTTATAATTAGAGATGGTCAGTGGTATTCCATCGGCACAACAGAGGAAGATCAGACGCTTAATGGCTCATTTCACAGAGAAGAGGAGGCCCAAGTTCTCTGCACTGTCAGTAATGTGTGGTGGAAGCTTGGAGGATCCACACCTTCTGCTCCAACAGCAAGAGGTGCAAAGATCATGAACTACAAGAGACCTTCACTTATAAAATGCCAACGCTGGGATGCCAGACTCCGCCAGACACCGCCAGACACCGCCAGACTCCGCCAGACTCCGCCAGACTCCGCCAGACTCCGCCAGACTCCGCCAGACTCCGCCAGACACCGCCAGACTCCGCCAGACTCCGCCAGACATCGCCAGACATCGCCAGACTCCGCCAGACACCGCCAGACACCGCCAGACACCGCCAGACTCCGCCAGACTCGACTAGACTCGACTAGACTCGACTAGACTCCGCCAGACTCCGCCAGACACCGCCAGACACCGCCAGACTCCGCTAGATGCCGCCAGACGCCGCCAGACACCACTAGACTCCACTAGACTCCGCCAGACATCACCAGACTCGACTAGACTCCGTCAGACACCGAAGACTCTGCCAGACACCATTAGACACTGCTACACACCGCCAGACTCCACTAGACTCTGCCAGACACTGCTAGACTCCGTCAGACACTGACGACTCTGCCAGACACCATTAGACTCCGCTACACACCGCCAGACTCCACTAGACTCTGCCAGACACCACCAGATTCCACCGGACATCTCCAGACATCACCAGACTTTGCTGGACACAGCCAGGCTCCACCAGGCCAGACTCTGCCAGACACTGCAGACAGCACCAGACACTGCCAAACTCCGCTGGACACGGCCAGGCCAGATACAGCCAGATACCCTCTCAACATCTAAAACTTCCACATGAGTTTTAAAGATATTATATCCAAGTTGAAAGAGCGGAGCAGCAGGCAGCCGTCATCAGGGCATCTCTAGTCCTATGGACAGGCCTGTATGCTGCATATGGTATCAATACTGAATAAGAGCGGTAGAGATTAAGTGGTCAAAAAAGGGAGCATTAGGAGAGACTGTATCATGGCTGACTTTGTGTATACTGACATTTTGTATATTTTAGACTCAATTTATTATAAGACTTGTAATTTACCGCGACTATTCTGCTGCTTACAGAGATTTTCTCCTACAGACAGCTTCCTCATTTAACAGGAAGACGCTCTGCACAATAATAGACATAGCAGACACAGATCCCACTCGGTGATGAGATCTTCCTGCAGGAATACCGGCCCCTGCGGACAGGAAGCTTCTTGTAGTCGCTGCAGATTAGATGGCGGTGCTGACATGTGCTGACCGGCTGACAGGAAGGGGTCAGCGATTCATGCTGCCTGAGTCACTATCAGCACTATGCAACAGAAATCTGTCTCCATCTGACCAGGAGATGTTTTCCCGCTGCTCAGTGATACAAGTTTTGCGCTCTTTTGCCCGCTGGAGTCTTTCTGTTTCTCTTACACACAATGGCGCTGGAACTGGTCGTCTGCTGTTATACCATCCGTGTGGAGGAACGGCGAGTTGTGCGTTCGGACATGTTAGTCGGAGCTCCAGCGTTGTATTCAGCTGCCTGTGCAGCCTGTCGGTCAGAACGATTCCTGACATCCTCCTCCGACCCCTTTGAGTGATGAGCTGTTTCCATCCATAGAATCTCTTTTCACTGGATGTATCCCTCGATCGCGCCATTCTCTGTATACTCTCCCCACCGTTACAAATTGGTGTCCGTAATACAGTAGTGTGTCCTTGGCTTTAGGGTATTATTTAATTCCACTTTCTGCTGCTCTTCTTTATAACTTTCTGATGCCACTTCACTTCATTCCCTCATGTATATGCTCCACTTCATTCACAGATGATCAGACTATTGCTTATCCGCTCTTGGCTATAATCTTTTTCAATCTCTCTTGATCATGTTCTCCTTCATTCCCTCCTGGTCTGGCTCTTCTTCCATCTCTCCTGGTTGTACTCTTCTTCATTCTATCCTCGTTATATTCTATTTGGTTCCATCCTGTTCATGCCTGTTGTTCCCTCCCAGTCAGACTCTTCTCCATTCCCTCCTGATCATGTTCTCCTTCATTCCCTCCTGGTCTGGCTCTTCTTCTATCTCTCCTGGTTGTACTCTTCTTCATTCTATCCTCGTTATATTCTATTTGGTTCCATCCTGTTCATGCCTGTTGTTCCCTCCCAGTCAGACTCTTCTCCATTCCCTCCTGGTCATGTTCTCCTTCATTCCCTCCTGGTCTGGCTCTTCTGCCTCTCCTGATCATGTTCTCCTTCATTCCCTCCTGGTCTGGCTCTTCTTCTATCTCTCCTGGTTATGCTCTTCTTCATTCCCTCCTGGTCTGGTTCTTCTTCTATCTCTCCTGGTTATACTCTTCTCCATTCCCTCCTGGTCTGGCTCTTCTTCTATCTCTCCTGGTTATACTCCCCTTCATTCCCTCCTGGTTATACTCTATTTGGTTCCATCCTCTTCATGCCTGTTGTTCCCTCCCAGTCAGACTCTTCTCCATTCCCTCCTGGTCATGTTCTTCTTCATTCCCTCCTGGTCTGGCTCTTCTTCTATCTCTCCTGGTTATACTCTTCTTCATTTCCTCCTGGTCTGGCTCTTCTTCTATCTCTCCTGGTTATACTCTCCTTCATTTCCTCCTGGTCTGGCTCTTCTTCCATCTCTCCTGGTTGTACTCTTCTTCATTCTATCCTCGTTATATTCTATTTGGTTCCTTCCTCTTCATGCCTGTTGTTCCCTCCCAGTCAGACTCTTCTCCATTCCCTCCTGGTCATGTTCTCCTTCATTCCCTCCTGGTCTGGCTCTTCTGCCTCTCTTGATCATGTTCTCCTTCATTCCCTCCTGGTCTGGCTCTTCTTCTATCTCTCCTGGTTATACTCTTCATTCCCTCCTGGTCTGGCTCTTCTTCTATCTCTCCTGGTTATACTCTTCTTCATTCCCTCCTGGTCTGGCTCTTCTTCTATCTCTCCTGGTTATACTCCCCTTCATTCCCTCCTGGTTATACTCTATTTGGTTCCATCCTCTTCATGCCTGTTGTTCCCTCCCAGTCAGACTCTTCTCCGTTCCCTCCTGGTCCTGCTCTTCTTCGTTTTCTCCTGGTCCTGCTCTTCTTCAATCCCTCCTGGTTATGTTCTTCTTTATTCTCTACCCGTCCAGCTCTTTCTCATTTCCCCTGGTTATGTTCTTTCTCATTCCGCATTGCTCATGTTCTTCTTCATTCCCTCTGTACAAACACCTCCAGGCACAGTCTACTGTAGGCCCCATGTTACTATAATGACTTCCTGCCCCATATCCGTACTGACTGATCATGGCATATATCACATCTCCAAATTCCCTAGAGCACTCTTCAGTAGCGTAGAAATGACCTGGTGGGCCAGTCAAGGTAACGCTACATTCCATGTAAACACATGGCGTGGCATAAAGTGGAGAAGTCGACACATTCTTAAGGTACTCAACACCAAACATTGCTTTTGATCTTGCAGAAGAACAATAATTATCCTCCAATACATGTGACTTATTGACAGCTATGGCGAAAAGATAAAGACATGTCAGGCGTTATGCAGATCAACAGGAGGAACAGTCTAGCGCTTGCTTCATTATGTTATGCCAGACAATGACTGCAGCGTGGTGTAATTTGTAGACTATTCTAAAGCAGAAAACATGAATACTGTTGTTGTAGACATTATAACATGATCCACAATCACTGAACCATAATACGATCAGTACCAAGTCTGTCCTATACCTTCAGAAGAGTCACTGAGGATCCCCATGAATTCTCAAGACAAGGGGGTGCAGCGCCCCTGAAATTACCTCTTCTCCTTTAGAGCTTTCAAGAGCTTCTGAGAGGTGCAAATAGTCAATTATCTCCAAATGGGGTTTGTGTGAAGCCAAAAAAGTTGCCCTATTCATTGACTAAGCTATGAAGGCGATGAAGACTATTCTTGACTAGAGGAAGCTGCATGAATTGCAATGAGTCTTGTTTTATCTGCGAACACATTAGTAGATGCCATCAGTAGGGAGTCGAGATCCTTAGCAGGGGCTACAGAGGTCAACCAAGATTTCCATAACTTCCTGTTGGGTCCATGAGACTGAAGGAATAGTGCCGTAAAGCGTGTGCTGAGCATACAGATTGGTTGGAGTTAGCTTGGTATAACGTGGCAGGCCCGGTGACTTTTACCTCCATACGGAGGAGGATGACGTCGTAAGAGCAGCGATGCCTCAAGGAGCGGCTCCGGGAGCGATCTGGACTAGACTACAAGATGCAAACCTCCAACATAAGTAGTAAGATGATGACCAAGGAGATCCACCAATACAGGAAATTCAGCGCTGCAGTCAGTCGGGGTCTAAGTCTTATTATTCTACAGAACGGCTGTGAGCACCACCTTCTATTTTGCTGTGCACCAAGTATAAATATGCCTCGCCACCCTTGGGTGCTGTCAAAACAAAAAGAGCATTAAAGGGGTTTTGACCCCCAAAGACATTTATCCCCTATGTAGCTGCTTGGGCCTCCAGTGATCCTGTAAATGGTGCACCCTGAATGTGACCACCACTGCATTCGATTCTTCTGTCCCACAACAGTCAATGGGGCGGTGGTCGAGCTCGGACGCTGGGGGTCCACTTACACCGGTCACTGCTAAGCAATGCTAGAAAAAAATTGGACCACCAGCTGTTTATTTTTATTTTCCACACGGACAAGATAAAAACTGGAGCAGCGGGAAGAGTGAGAAGGGGAGACAAAGAGTATTTTTTATTTCCAGTTGCAAAAGGACTTTCTCAAAGTCCCCCTTGAATAAATTTGCATATGAAGGTGCAAATTTCGTCCCCATCGCTGTTCCCCTCTGCGGTTTATAAAATAACTTGTGTAAAAAGTCATAATTTTCAAGAATGAAGCTGATAGATTTTGTATAAACTGTACTAGATTGAGGGGATCTCCTATGGCCATTACTCCCAGGTCATGAGGGATGCTGGGATATAGCGCCTCCACCTCCCAGGAGCACCACCATATGTGTCTTTCCATTTAAAACTTGTTATCATGCCTAATAAATGGCCGGTGTCTTTGAAGTGTGTGGGGAGTTTAACATAGTTCTGAAGTTGCTTGTCTATGGACTCTGACATCGACTGTGGCGGAATTGATCCCGGACATAAGGGGTCTTCCTGGTGGGCTAGCTGTATCTGTATGCACTATGGGCAAGTGGTAGAAATATGGAATTTCTGGTTCTAGTTGCAAAGTATATCTCTCTTCTATATCTGCTATCCTTTTTTATCCACTCCTCCTTCTATCACTTTCTTGAGAGTTTGTAGATTTCTGCCGTGGGGTGGTTCTCTGAGTCCTGGATACTGATCTATGTCTTCCAGAGTTCTCCTGCACTCCTTATCATGTCTATGTCCATGATAACAATACCCCCCCCCCCTCCGATGACTAGATCTTCTTTCTCTGTTAGTTCTTTGTGTTCTGTTGGACTCGGTACATTTCTTGTTCTTATCTTGCATACCTCCTAAGTCCTGTAGTACATTTTGATAGGACATGTCCATGGAGGGTCTTTTTGCCTCCGTAGGATCAAACTTACTTGTAGGCTTAAGATCTGTTTTAATTGGTTCTTCCAGATTGAATTCAAGCTTTTTTCCTCCGGTTTTTTCTCCTTATTGATAATGAAATAGCGATTAAGTGTCATGTTTCTTATATATTGACTTAAATCCACGAAGAGTTCAAAGGCATTGGAGTTTCTCGCTGGGCACATGAGACGCTTTGACACAAGCTCCACTCCTTGGAGCTTTTTTAATTCCTACTGGTGACATTCTTTTTTTCTCCCCTTTAACCCCTTGCTCATTTTGAGGTTTTTTTTGGAGATTTTGGTGTTAGGGGGCGACAGTATTGATTGGTCTTTGACCCGGTGACTGGAGGTCTGTGCTGACAAAACTTTTTTCTTTCTTACTGGGATAGTTTTGCCTTTTGTGGTAATGGGTGGTGTTTTTGGGGCGCGCCCCTAACACATGAATCTGTGGTGATGGAGTTAGCGGGTCTTGTAGTTTTGTTTTTGTCAACGTACTCAGACAGGCAATTGATTCAAAATTCGGTGGGGAATCGCAAGGAGATTTATTAAGGAAGAAGGATTCTCCTGGGGCTTCTTGGTTCCCATCCGGCAGTATTCCTGATGTTCTATTCGGTGTCCCTGGTATCATTCTGTTTTTTCTTTTTGGCCTGGGCTTCTGACTTGCTGTATATTCTTCTATTGGAGTTCTTGTACTTCTCATGTCACTATATGGGGTGTCAGAGCGCTTTGTATTTTCGGGGTGGGGTTTCTTTATATGACTCTCCTCTGGATGGACAAGCTCACAAAGCACTACTTGTCATAGGAGGTACGGTGGGTCTCTTTACATCCTCTCTCTCTTATTTTTAATGTATTCTCCCGTCTCCCCCGACCAGAGCTTCTTTGTATTAATAACATTCTTTACGGACTTCTCCTTCGGTTTTGCTTGTTATTCCTATATTCATTTGGAAAGTACTTCTTTTGCATGAAGTCCTTATAATCTCTAGTGAGTTTATGAGTTGTACGGGATAGTGTTGGTATCTCTACTATATGGGTGAGTTGGGGGTGTATATGGTATCCATATCACTGCACAGCGAGCTCCAATACAAGAGGTCATTGATAGCAGACACAAGTAATTGTTGTCTTTTTCAATGAGTTTGTCAATCATTAGATCAGAGAAGGTCGTTAACATAACTGGCCGCTCCCCTGTGAATGTCATATCATTAGGGAAGGCCGATTTTAAAGTAACCCTAAGGCCCCTCTGTGTTAGGGAATTAGCCTTGTTTATACATAGGAAAACCCAGTCCAACGAGTGTCTCCATGGGTCATTAATGGAATTTTTAAATGAAGGTTTCCCATTGGCTGCTGGGCCCCTTCTGTAGGAATTGGCTCTTGTGGCCAATATAGCCTCCATACCTTTGAGGTCATCTAGTTTCTTGTGCATGTTCCGAATGGAGTTGATTCAGTAAACTCAGCCACTCCTTTTTCAGTCTTTCCATCTTAAACAAGTCGCTATGCCCTCCGTAAAAATCAACCAGTTATGAATCGCGTGGAAAACGGGAATAATAGAACATATATCAGAGCCTCGTTAGATATCCCACGGTTATTGATAGATGGAGATGCAATGCACCCGCCTGCCCCCCGGTGGGATGCCCATACGTCCTTGGGGATCCACCGGCACCTAGTGTCCGGGTTTGTGTATCAAGATAATCCTCGTCCGGAATCTAAGATGACCGGGTGAGCGGCTGGGAGAATGGAGCCTTCCCGGCACGGTGGCCCAAGAGTATCATCCATGGGATAAAAGTAGAAAAAATTCCCTGCGCTCACGGACTAGGATATACTTATTCATGACCCATGTGATCGCTGCTAAAACAGGGAGACGGTTCACCGGCGTCTGCTACGGACCACTGTTGGGTAAGCTAACACCATCTACATATATATACACCTGTGTATGTATCCATGCTTGTGATACGCCAAAACGCAGTGCATTCCTACAAATAAAGTGAGGTGACTCCCACCGCGAGGCCGCTGGGTCGTGACTGAGTATATCCTACTCCGTGGAGCTGCAGTTTCTGGACTGCTGCTAATAATAATGTGACATCTTACTATTGTAGGAGCTCCTAATGCAGCGACTGCCCGGACAGACCCCATCCGGCCGATGCAAACCAAACTTAAAGGAGTTTTCTGGGAAAGAAGACTATTGCCGACGTCTCCTCCGGATAGCTCCTCAATAGCTGATTGGCTGGTGTCCGCCACTGATCAGGCGTCAGCTGACAGTGCCACTATACACCAGGGTCAGAACGGAAGCTGCTGCTCTGACCTGTGTAGTGGCCGGCGCTTGTAACTGCAGGCAGGGGTCCCACAGATATCAACAAGCGCCGGCCACTACACAGGTCAGAGCAGCGACTTCCACCCCAACCCCAGTACATTCATGGGCCTGTCAATGGGCATCCAATCAACCGATCCAACAGACTGCCCAGCGGTGACCCCAGACGATCAACTATTGATAGTATTTTCCCTGGAAACGCGTGCATAATTTCTGCCTAAGGCCTAATGCCCACGGGTGGGTGAGATTCCACAAGCGGAGTCAGACGCTGCCCGCGGCCGAGGGCCCTGCTTACCCGTCCAGGTCTTCTATTTTCTTCTCTGCGGATGTGTGTAACAGCACGGGCCGGCACCCCACCGCAAATCACAGTACAGTTTTTTTAAACTCCTGCTTCCCGCGGAATCTGTGGGCCGCGGATCAAACGGCTTCCATTGACTTCAATGGCAGCTGTCCATGCAGGAACTGCACTGAAATGGAGCATGCTGTGATTTGCATGCTTTAATTCATGTGCGGACACCCAACTTCCCTATGGATGGCCTAAATTGCGCATCTTCCGCGCGAGTAACTCACAAATTAGATCCGCCCGTGGACGTTGGGCCTAAGCCTAAGAACTAAACCCCACAGCGCAGCCCTGTAGAGGATCCGGCACCTACGCGACTCTGCAGACTCTCTGTACGTGTATTTACATATACCCGCATCCATCTGCCCGAGGGGTCTTCATGAGCGCCTCTAAGCTAGTAGACAAGTGGAAGACTCCCTGGAGTCCGGACTATAGATGGAGGCAGGAGGACCTGGCAGGGGTGTCAAGAAGCAACTGAAAGTAGCCTCATTTTAGTCTTTACATGATATCCCCAGAAGACAATGCACTTACTTTTCAAGTCCAGCCATTATAATGGGAGGTAGAACTAGGATAGGCATGGGCAGCACCACTCTGGTGAGAGCTGTCTCTAGCAGCGCCTGGAAAGACATAGGAAGGAGGGTTAGAAAGGAGATAAGCCACAAGGAACAAGCAGTTGTTGCATCTTGCCCAGTGTCATGTAACTGTTATGTCTACTGCCCCTGGTGGACAAACGATGGAATGACTTAATGTCGTCCTACAAAGGGCACAGGGGCATTATCAGTATCAAAAGGCATCGTTTTATCCTCAACACAGGAGTGTCCCTGCCATGAGGCAACCTGAGCTTACTATTTTAGTCAGCAGTTAGCAAGACCCCAGAGAATTGGCGGGTTGCCACCCGGCCAGTAAACAATAACTGCCAGCTGTGAGTCGGCTAGGCAACAATTTCAATCAGCCTGTGATTTTTTTACCCTTCCCGGTATCTATGTTCCTGCATCCAGATGCTGGGTGGAGGGCGATCACAGTGCAGCGGCGGTCCGACTAGAGTGAGTGCAATGCTTGTGAGGTTGCTGCCTGGCTGGTGGTCCACTGCATGGGCCATGATGACTACTGGGGCCACTATAGGGGTCACCATTACTATTGGGGCCACTACGGCGTACACCATTACTACTGGGGCCACTATGGAAATCATTACTAATACTGGGGTCACTATGTTGGTCACTATAACTACTGAAGACTGAAGGGAGTCACTCTAACTACTGGAGCCATTAAGGGGGTCACTATAACTACTGGAGCCATTAAGGGGTCACTATAATTACTGGAGCCACTATGGGGGTCACTTTTCCTACTGGGGTCACTATGGGGGTAAATATTAATACTGGGGCCACTATGTGCATCACTAATACTACTAGCTTCACTATGACAATACTTAATACTAGGGCCACTAACTGGGTCACTATTATCAGTGGTGCCAATATAGGGGTCACTATTACTACTAGGGCCACAATGGGGGTCACTATTACTACTGGGACCAATATGGGGGTCATTATTAATAAAGGGCCACTAAAGAGGGTCACTATTCATATTGGGGCCACTAACAGGGTCACTAACTTAGTAAGTGTGACTACTAACAGGGTCACTAACTTAGTAAGTGTGACTACTGGACCACCATTGGGGGTCACTTTTCCTACTGGGATTATTAACACAGTCACTTTGGCTGCTGGGGGAACTATTACTCTGTTACGTCACACAAGTCCCAATGGTTCAGATATGTTTCGGGTACCTTGTGTATTGGCGCTTCCAATGCCTGTCAAATTAGTGTTTGGGGTTTTTGTGGCAGGGGGAAACATTTCACACTGGGTTACAGGTAGCATAAGGGCCTGGGGTATCCTGCCTAAAGGTATTCCCCGTTGTTTGAAGATTGCCAGGTATCATCCTCGTTTTAACCTGGAGTCAGATGATCAGATATTCTGGAGTATTGGACGGTCATAGCAATTTACTATATGATTTATGAGGGTAGATATTGGTTAACCCCTTCCTGTACAGCGTCATATTCTTTATTTGCAAGGATGGATCAGGCTCGGGAGCGGTGCTACAACTGCTGGGACTGGAGCCAACTACCGGGAGTAAAACATGAAGATAGCCATCTACAATCTCTCAGAGCCAGGTTTAGGCTGGAGTCCCATGGGTCGTATCCTCAGCGGAAACCTCACGGTCTTGTTACAGGTAAAACCACAAGATTTCTGCCGGGAAAGCGCAGCTTCAAAACTCGCGGCACTTAGCCACGGGCTTGGAGCGGCTTCGCCGCATGCTTTTATTTTGCGGCTGGCTCTCCCATAGAGGAGAGCAAGGCTGCAGCACAAAAAAAAAAAAAAAAAAAGAATAGACATGCTGCGACCCGGGATTCCACACTGTAGCGCCGCCTTCTGCCAACTTTGACAAATCTTGTCCACATGGCTGGCTAGTCCCAGGATTAGCGGCCACAGGCGGATTTGCCGCAGCGAATTTCTGCACGTAAACTCCGCGGCACATCCGCCCCGTGTGAAGCCAGCCCACAAGACCCTTCGGGAACATTTGGATGATGATCTAAAGAAGGGCTTCATCCGGCCCTCTTTACCCCGACAGGAACACCCATTTTCTTTGTTAAAAAGAAGAACTCTACTCTTCGGCCGCGCATCGACTACCGGGAACTGAACAAGATTACTGTTAGAATCACTATCCTCTTCAGTTAATCCAAGAATGGCTGGAGAGGCTTCGGGCAGCCAAGGTCTATACTAAACTGGACCTCAGAGGGGCATCTAATCTAGTACAGATCCGCCCCGGAGATGAATGGAAGACGGCTTTCAGAACAAGATATGGACACTTCGAATCTCTAGTGATGCCGTTCGGTCTCTGCAATGTTCCCACTACCTTCCAGCACTTTATCAATGATGTATTTTGAGACTTGTTGGATCAATTCATAGTGGCATCTCTCAACGACATCCTCATCTTCTCAGACAATTTGGGGGAACATTGCAGGCACGTTCAGGGGGTCTTGGAACAACTCCAAAAGAATAACCTCTACATCAAGTTAGAGCAGTGTGAGTTTGAACAGACCCAAATGCAATTCCTGGGATACATTATCTACCCTGATGGCTTAAGTATGGACTCCAACGAGATTAAAGCCATCCTGGATTGGACCATTCCAAGAAATGTGAAGGAAGTACAGCGCCTGATTGGTTTTGTAAATTTCTACAGCAGATTTATTAAGTTCTTCTCAAATTTCTACCATCACCTCCCTCACAAAGGAAGTGCATACGTTCTCCTGGTCCCCGGAGGCACAAGTCGCTTTGGAGAAACTAAAGACTCTGTTTACTTCAGCACCAGTGCTGGTCCACCCAAAATGAGAACTGCCTTTTGTCGTGGAGGTGGGCGCCTCCGACTCCGCTGTGGGATCTACCTTATCTATTAAGAATCGCACTGTTAAATCTGTGCAGCACGGATGCAGGGTGATGATAACCGCGACTGTAGAAAATCGGCTATTACACTGACGAACAGTGCGCACCACAGCCGAAAATACGTAACCCAGAGGTATGCCCGTGCGATACCAGAAAGCAACACTCCGCAAGGAGACAGAGAACGCACATACGGTAGCAGATAGCTACACACCACGCTATGTGGGATGCTAGCACCACTCCAGGAAAGGACGCCTGTCCCTAACCTAGCAGGGAGGTAACAGGTCCCTGCCTAAAGCGGGGACGTCGCCTCTATAAAGGCGGCCCAGCGGTCTTCTTTCTGGGCCCTGATTATCCCTATAGTAACCCCAGGAGAAATGCACCGACACGCAAAGCAAAACAGAAATAAAAAGCAACAAAACAAACTGGAAAGGAACCAGCAGCTACTTATCTGCAAGTTATAAACACCCAGCACAGCAGAGCTCCGAACTCCAAGTTCTCCACTGTAGAACAGAATAAGCAGCACTGAACACCAGGAGGGGTGAGATATATAGCCCCTCTGCACCTGAACACTGGCAGAATGAATAGAAAACCGCACCTCCAGCCTACTCCCAGGCATGGCTAACCCAGCATGCATCCATGCAGCAAAGGCAGACAGCACCAGCAGACTCTGCACATGGTGCATTAACCCTTGACCTGCTTAAGAAGGCACCAGGTCTTTGGCCTGTGTTGAGGCCACCATGTCTCGATGTTGTCACGACCAACAGGCTGCGACACGCACCTCTTGGAGGGAGCTAACCATCCAGTAATGGTTCTTACTGACCATAAAAATTGTGAATTTCCCAGTACTGCCAAGAAGCTTATCTGTTCTTCTCTAGGTTTAATTTTGTTGTGTCCTACAGCCCGGTTCCCGAAATGGCAAGGCAGATGCATGTCCAGGATATTTTCAGAGCCTGAAGAGAAGTCAAATACGGATCACACAATTCTGTCCCCCCCAAAATTTCTTGGGTATCCTATGTTCTGAAGACCTTCTAACAAGGCTTAAGGGAGGATATTAAAATGACTCCTTCCTGGGTTGTGCTTCTAAGGATGTGAAGCTGTCTTTCAAGGATGGACTTTGGAGGCGAGAACACTAACTATATGTTCTTGCGGCTGGTCGACTTGAAGTCCTTAAACAGCATCAGGATTGCAAGCTGGCCTACGACCTTGGGGTCACAAAGACTTCAGTACTCTTGCTTCGTTCCTTTTGGTAGCCCGATTGCAGGATGGATGTAAAAAGGTATGTCACCTCTTGTGAAGTATGCGCCCAGAACAAGATGCCACAAGCTTCCCCACTGGGTTTCCAACAACATCTTCAAGTCCCATCAAGGCCATGGGGATCTATACTGATGGACTTTATAGTGGATCTGCCCCCTCGAAAGGAACGACTACCATCCTCGTTGTCATGGACCGACTCACGAAGATGGCTCACTTCATCCCCATAAATAAGATTCCTACCGCCGAGCACGCCACAGAATTGATGATCCGGGAAGCTTTCCGATTACATGGAATTCCTGATATCATCTTGGACAGAGGGTTTCAGTTTACGCCAAAGTTCTGGAGACCCTTCTGCACAGCCCTGGGAATTACCATGAGTCTGTCCTCTGCCTTTCATCCTTAGTCCAGACCGAGAGAACTAACCAGATTCTGGAGCAGTATCTCCACTGCTTTATCTCCCATCTTCAGGACGGCTGGGTGGATTATCTACCAACAGCGAATTCAAAAGGCCGGGAACCAGGTTATATGTGATGTATCATCTGCTTTTATGTTTTCAGGGCTCACATTTCAGGACAAACACGGAGAACGCGTCTCAGTTCAGTCAGGTTCACCTCACCATTACGTCATATGCCCTTCCCTTAAATATTAAGACTTGGTAAAGCCACCTGAGAATGAACCTCTTATTACATGCTGTGACCGCAAGGGCAGAGGCCCAATCATTCCCGTTTACATGAGCCGTTCCACCCACAATTCCCAGTGCAGATTGCAAGGTGCTTGTTACCGTCACCCAAATCTATGTCAAACTATTGTATCAAAGATATTTAAAGGATTGCACCATTTCTTATATATTAATTAACTCTTGCGCGGTACAGAGACAGAAGCAGCGATGTCTTACTATGTCACTTAAGCTACTATGATATTGTCTCCCTTACATTATCTTCATATGTAACCTACATAAAATGTTGATTATAAATAGTATTTTATAAAATACTTAAAAAAAAGATTTATTTCAAATATTGCAATGGATGACAGTAACAAGCAGCTTTCAGTTTGCACTGGGAATTGTGGGTGGAACGGCTCATTTAAATGGGAATGAGACCCGTTTTAATCCGAGACTCCCGACCCCCGGAAGTGAGGGCCGAGACTCCAGACTCGGGGAGCGAGGGCCGAGACTCCAGACCCCGGGGAGAGACTGCCGAGACTCCAGACCCCGGGGAGCGACGGCCGAGACTCCAGACCCCGGGGAGCGACGGCCGAGACTCCAGACCCCGGGGAGCGACGGCCGAGACTCCAGACCCCGGGGAGCGAAGGTCGAGACTCCAGACCCCGGGGAGCGAAGGCCGAGACTCCAGACCCCGGGGAGCGAAGGCCGAGACTCCAGACCCCGGGGAGCGAAGGCCGAGACTCCAGACCCCGGGGAGCGAAGGCCGAGACCCAAGACCCCAGGGAATGGCGGCCGAGATTCCAGACCCCGGGGAGCGAAGGCCGAGATTCCAGACCCCGGGGAGCGAAGGCCGAGACTCCAGACCCCGGGGAGCGAAGGCCGAGACTCCAGACCCCGGGGAGAGACGGCCGAGACTCCAGACCCCGGGGAGAGACGGCCGAGACTCCAGACCCCGGGGAGAGACGGCCGAGACTCCAGACCCCGGGGAGAGACTGCCGAGACTCCAGACCCCGGGGAGAGACTGCCGAGACTCCAGACACCGGGGAGAGACTGCCGAGACTCCAGACCCCGGGGAGAGACTGCCGAGACTCCAGACCCCGGGGAGCGAGGGCCGAGACTCCAGACCCCGGGGAGCGAGGGCCGAGACTCCAGACCCCGGGGAGCGAGGGCCGAGACTCCAGACCCCGGGGAGCGAGGGCCGAGACTCCAGACCCCGGGGAGCGAAGGCCGAGACTCCAGACCCCGGGGAGCGAGGGCCGAGACTCCAGACCCCGGGGAGCGAGGGCCGAGACTCCAGACCCCGGGGAGCGAGGGCCGAGACTCCAGACCCCGGGGAGCGAGGGCCGAGACTCCAGACCCCGGGGAGCGAGGGCCGAGACTCCAGACCCCGGGGAGCGAGGGCCGAGACTCCAGACCCCGGGGAGCGAGGGCCGAGACTCCAGACCCCGGGGAGCGAGGGCCGAGACTCCAGACCCCGGGGAGCGAGGGCCGAGACTCCAGACCCCGGGGAGCGAGGGCCGAGACTCCAGACCCCGGGGAGCGAGGGCCGAGACTCCAGACCCCGGGGAGCGAGGGCCGAGACTCCAGACCCCGGGGAGCGAAGGCCGAGACTCCAGACCCCGGGGAGCGAGGGCCGAGACTCCAGACCCCGGGGAATGGCGGCCGAGATTCCAGACCCCGGGGAGCGAGGGCCGAGACTCCAGACCCCAGGGAATGGCGGCCGAGATTCCAGACCCCGGGGAGGGAAGTCCGAGACTCCAGACCCCGGGGAGCGCCGACCAAGACCCCAGATCCCAGGAAGTAACGGTTGCGACTCCAGACCTAAAAGTGCAACATGGTATACTCCAAGGCTGTGTGTGATCTCTGATAATCAGTTACTGTAGAAGAAAGATAGGAGACGCAGAACAGAGCTGTGGAAGTGAACCTGCATGTGAAGACGAGAGGCTGGTCTCTATAGGAAGCGCTCGGCATTATCTATGGGCTTTGGCTGACGGGCAGAACAGACGTATCTGAGGGGGCGTTTATTGGCGGCGATGAATCACTGATTATGCGGGAGAATCCTGCTCCGCCATATGCTCCTCTATATGAAGTTCAGTGTAAATATAACTCCGCTATCTGCGCAGCTTTAGTGAATAGAGGAAACGTGATGGCAGATTTATCCTTCATGCAGGCAGCAGAACTCAGAACCAATGTCATCTCCATTCAGCCTCAACCACATTATATATAACAACTCAGTGTAATGTGTCTGTATACAGACAGAGAGATATGAGAGAGAGAGATATGAGAGAGAGAGATAGATATGAGACAGATAGATATGAGACAGATAGATAGATATAGATAGATAGATAGATAGATAGATAGATAGATAGATAGATAGATAGATAGATAGGAGATAGATAGATAGATAGGAGATAGATAGATAGATAGATAGATATGCGATAGATAGATAGATAGATAGATAGATAGATAGATAGATAGAAAAGAGATAGATAGATAGATATAGATATGAGATAGAAAGATAGATATGAGATAGATAGATAGATATGAGATAGATAGATAGATATGAGATAGATAGATAGATATGAGATAGATAGATAGACAGATAGACATGAGATAGATAGATAGACAGACATGAGATAGATAGACAGACATGAGATAGATAGATAGACAGACATGAGATAGATAGATAGACAGACATGAGATAGATAGATAGACAGACATGAGATAGATAGATAGATAGATAGATAGATAGATAGATAGATAGATAGATAGATAGATAGATATGAGATAGGCCACCTGCAGATGGGCGGGTCGGATCTGGCTGCGAGGATTCTCGATGCGGGACCCGACCCGAGCGCCTGCAGAGATCAGCGCATATGCAGACCGGAGCTGGCGCATGCGCAGACCGGAGCCGACGTTTCTGTGCGGGGCTCTGCGAGAGAAATGGAGCATGCCGCGGTTTGTTTGCCGCGCGAGATTTCGCGCGGACAAACCGCGGCCATCTGCCTAGGATTGCGTTTGCTAACGCAATCCTATTGCAGCTTCCAAAGGCGGAAACTCCGCGGAAAATCCCGCCGCAGAATTTTCGCCCATCTGCAGGCGGCCATAGATAGATATGAGATAGATAGATAGATAGATAGATAGATATGAGATAGATAGATAGATAGATAGATAGATAGATAGATAGATAGGAGATAGATAGATAGATAGATAGATAGATAGATAGATATGAGATAGATAGGAGATAGATAGATAGATAGATAGATAGATAGATAGATAGGAGATAGATAGATAGATAGATAGATAGATAGATAGATAGATAGATAGGAGATAGATAGATAGATAGGAGATAGATAGATATGAGATAGATAGATAGATAGATATGAGATAGATAGATAGATAGATAGATATGAGATAGATAGATAGATAGATAGATAGATAGATAGATAGATAGATAGATAGATAGATAGATAGATAGATAGATATGAGATAGATAGATAGATAGATATGAGATAGATAGATATGAGATAGATAGATATGAGATAGATAGATATGAGATAGATGATATGAGATAGATGATATGAGATAGATGATATGAGATAGATATGAGATAGATAGATATGAGATAGATAGATATGAGATAGATAGATATGAGATAGAGGATATGAGATAGATGATATGAGATAGATAGATATGAGATAGATAGATATGAGATAGATAGATAGATGATATGAGATAGATAGATAGATAGATAAATATGAGATAGATGATATGAGATAGATGATATGAGATAGATGATATGAGATAGATGATATGAGATAGATGATATATGATAGATAGATAGATAGATAGATAGATATGAGATAGATAATATGAGATAGATAGATAGATAGATAGATATGAGATAGATAGATATGAGATAGATAGATAGATAGATAGATAGATAGATAGATAGGACTGTCTGTCCGCTGTCTCTAACACCATGTCCTCTCTCTACCTAAAACTAAATCTCTCTAAAACTGACCTGCTGGTGTTTCCACCCTCCACTAACCGACCTCCTCCTGACATCTCCATCTCAGTGTGTGGCACCATAACTCCTAGACAACACGCCCGCTGCCTTGGGGTCATATTCGACTCTGATCTCTTTTGCCCCCTACATCCAATCTCTGGCCCGAACATGTCAGCTGCACCTCAAGAACATCGCAAGAATCCGCCCTTTTCTCACCGTGGACACCCTAAAAACGCTCACTGTTGCCCTCATCCACTCCCGGCTCGATTATTGCAACTGATCGCCCCCCCCCCCCCCCCGCTCCAGACTCTATCCTCTTCAATCCATCCTGAATGCGGCAGCCAGGCTCCTTTTCCTGTCCAGCCGCTACTCGGATGCCTCTGCCCTGTGCCGGTCACTGCCAGGCTGCCCGTTACATACAGAATTCAATTTAAACTCACTACCTTCATCCACAAAGCCCTCCACAGTGCAGCGCCCCCTATATTGTATCCCTCATCCACAGTGCAGCGCCCCCTATATCGCCTCCCTCATCTCAATCCATCACCCAGCCCGGGCTCTCCGCTCTGCTAACAGAACTAGACTGCACACCCCTTTAATTCGAACTTCTCATTCCCGCCTCCAAGACTTCTCCAGAGCAACATCGGTCCTCTGGAACGCACTACAAAAGGCTACCCGGGCAATCCAGGACTCTAAAAACTTCAGGCGTGCTCTACAAACGCACCTCTTCAGGGAGGCATACCGCATTCCCTAAACAAACCCCTCTGTACTCCGCCTGATAACATGCTCCCTGACCTACTGACTGCAATCCCTGCTAGCCATCATAAACCGCTCCTGTAGTCATACCGATTCTGCCGTCACACGGCTAAATGTCTGACCATTGTCTGTGTATAACATCGCTCACTCTCCACCTCGCCATACCGTGCACATCTCCACCCCACCATACCGTGCACATCTCCACCTCGCCATACCGTGCACATCTCCACCTCGCCATACCGTGCACATCTCCACCCCGCCATACCGTGCACATCTCCACCCCGCCATACCGTGCACATCTCTAGCCCTTTACCTTCTGTATCCCCCCATTACCTGTAGTATGTAAGCTCGTTGGAGCAGGACCCTCACCCCATTACTTGTAGTATGTAACCTCGTTGGAGCAGGACCCTCACCCCTATTGTTTCCATCAGCTGATTACTATGTAACAGTGGCTCTGTAATTTTTATACTTTTATCTCTCTGTATTCCCCCTGTCTATGTAAGCTCTGCGGAATATGTTGGCGCTATACAAATAAAGATTATTATCTATCTATCTCATGTCTGTCTATCTCATACCTATCCAATATATTTCTATTTATCTATCTAATATCAATCTACTGTATCTATCTATCTCATGACTATATCTCATATCTATATTTCTATCTCATATTTACTCTATGAGATAGAAAGAGAGATATGAGACAGAGAGATAGATATGAGATAGACAGATATGAGATAGATAGATAGATATGAGATAGATAGATAGATAGATAGATAGATAGATAGATAGATAGGAGATAGATAGGAGATAGATAGATAGATATGAGATAGATAGATAGATATGAGATAGATGATATGAGATAGATAGATAGATATGAGATAGATAGATAGATATGAGATAGATGATATGAGATAGATAGATAGATATGAGATAGATGATATGAGATAGATAGATAGATAGATGATATGAGATAGATAGATAGGAGATAGATTATATGAGATAGATAGATAGATAGACAGATAGATAGATAGATATGAGATAGATAGATAGATAGATAGAGAGATAGATAGGAGATAGATAGATAGATAGATAGGACTGTCTGTCCGCTGTCTCTAACACCATGTCCTCTCTCTACCTAAAACTAAATCTCTCTAAAACTGACCTGCTGGTGTTTCCACCCTCCACTAACCGACCTCCTCCTGACATCTCCATCTCAGTGTGTGGCACCATAACTCCTAGACAACATGCCCGCTGCCTTGGGGTCATATTCGACTCTGATCTCTTTTACTCCCTACATCCAATCTCTGGCCCGAACATGTCAGCTGCACCTCAAGAACATCGCAAGAATCCGCCCTTTTCTCACCGTGGAGACGCTAAAAACGCTTACTGTTGCCCTCATCCACTCCCGGCTCGATTATTGCAACTGATCGCCCCCCCGCTCCAGACTCCATCCTCTCCAATCCATCCTGAATGCGGCAGCCAGGCTCATCTTCCTGTCAGGCCGCTACTCGGACGCCTCTGCCCTGTGCCGGTCACTGCACTGGCTGCCCGTTACATACAGAATTCAATTTAAACTCACTACCTTCATCCACAAAGCCCTCCACAGCGCAGCACCCCCCTATATTGTATCCCTCATCCACAGCGCAGCGCCCCCCTATATTGTATCCCTCATCCACAGCGCAGCGCCCCCTATATTGTATCCCATATCCACAACGCAGCGCCCCCCTATATTGTATCCCATATCCACAGCGCAGCGCCACCCTATATTGTATCCCTCATCCACAGCGCAGCGCCCCCCTACATTGTATCCCTCATCCACAGCGCAGCGCTCCCCTATATTGTATCCCTCATCCACAGCGCAGCGCCCCCCTATATTGTATCCCTCATCCACAGCGCAGCACCCCCCTATATTGTATCCCTCATCCACAGCGCCCCCCTATATTGTATCCCTCATCCACAGCGCAGCGCCCCCCTATATTGTATCCCTCATCCACAGCGCAGCGCCCCCCTACATTGTATCCCTCATCCACAGCGCAGCGCCCCCCTATATTGTATCCCTCAGCCACAGCGCAGCGCCCCCCTACATTGTATCCCTCATCCACAGCGCAGCGCCCCCTATATTGTATCCCTCATCCACAGCGCAGCGCCCCCTATATTGTATCCCTCATCCACAGTGCAGCACCCCCCTATATTGTATCCCTCATCCACAGCGCAGCGCCCCCCTATATTGCCTCCCTCATCCACAGCGCAGCGCCCCCTATATCGCCTCCCTCATCCACAGCGCAGCACCCCCCTATATCGCCTCCCTCATCTCAATCCATCAACCAGCCCGGGCTCTCCGCTCTGCTAACAGTACTAGACTGCACACCCCTTTAATTCGAACTTCTCATTCCCGCCTCCAAGACTTCTCCGGAGCAGCACCGGTCCTCTGGAACGCACTACAAAAGGCTACCCGGGCAATCCAGGACTCGCAGAACTTCAGGCGTGCTCTAAAAACGCACCTCTTCAGGGAGGCATACCGCATTCCCTAAACAAACCCCTCTGTACTCCGCCTGATAACATGCTCCCTGACCTACTGACTGCAATCCCTGCTAGCCATCATAAACCGCTCCTGCAGTCACAACAATTCTGCCGTCACACGGCTAAATGTCTGACCATTGTCTATGTGTATAGCATCCCTCACTCTCCACCTCGCCATACCGTGCACATCTCCAGCTCGCCATACCGTGCACATCTCCACCTCACCATACTGTGCACATCTCCACCCCCCATACCGGGCACATCTCCACCCCCCCATACCGTGCACATCTCCACCTCACCATACTGTGCACATCTCCACCCCGCCATACCGTGCACATCTCCAGCCCTTTACCTTCTGTATCACCCCATTACCTGTAGTATGTAAGCTCGTTGGAGCAGGACCCTCACCCCATTACTTGTAGTATGTAAGCTCGTTGGAGCAGGACCCTCACCGCTATTGTTTCCATCAGCTGATTACTATGTAACAGTGGCTCTGTAATTTTTATACTTTTATCTCTCTGTATTCCCCCTGTCTATGTAAGCTCTGCGGAATATGTTGGCGCTATACAAATAAAGATTATTATCTATCTATCTCATGTCTGTCTATCTCATACCTATCCAATATATTTCTATTTATCTATCTAATATCAATCTACTGTATCTATCTATCTCATGACTATATCTCATATCTATATTTCTATCTCATATTTACTCTATGAGATAGAAAGAGAGATATGAGATAGAAAGAGAGATATGAGATAGACAGAGAGATATGAGATAGACAGAGAGATATGAGATAGAAAGAGAGATATGAGATAGACAGAGAGATATGAGATAGATAGATAGATAGATATGAGATAGATAGATAGATAGATAGGAGATAGATATGAGATAGATAGATAGATAGGAGATAGATAGATATGAGATAGATATGAGATAGATAGATAGATAGATAGATAGATAGATAGATAGATAGATAGATAGATAGATAGATAGATAGATAGATATGGGATAGATAGATAGGAGATAGATAGGAGATAGATAGATAGATAGGAGATAGATAGATAGATAGATAGATAGATAGATAGATAGATAGATAGATAGATAGATAGATAGATAGATAGATAGATAGGAGATAGATAGATAGGAGATAGATAGATATGAGATAGATATGAGATAGATAGATAGATAGGAGATAGATAGATAGATAGGAGATAGATAGATAGATAGATAGATATGGGATAGATAGATAGGAGATAGATATGAGATAGATAGATAGATAGGAGATAGATAGATAGATAGATAGGAGATAGATAGATAGATAGATAGGAGATAGATAGATAGATAGATAGATAGATAGATAGATAGATAGATAGATAGATAGATAGGAGATAGATAGATAGATAGATAGATAGATAGATAGGAGATAGATAGATAGATAGATAGATAGATAGATAGATAGGAGATAGATAGATATGAGATAGATAGATAGATAGATAGATATGAGATAGATAGATAGATAGATAGGAGATAGATAGATAGGAGATAGATAGATATGAGATAGATAGATAGATAGATAGATAGGAGATAGATAGATAAGTTTTTGTCATGTTAAATAATCCAACAACGATGAATCATTTCAGATTTATTTATTTTCTGTATACATTGGGTAACAAACTGAACTCTTTTAGGGTGGAAAAATTAAAATGAAAAAATAATGGTTGCATAAATATACACATCCTAAAATGAATACTTAGCCCAGGCCTGAAGGTTGTGTGCCAACATGGACTGATATTTGTAACTGTTCTCTTGACTATAGCCCTGGTTCCAGTAGCAGAACACCCTTCCATAATGCTGCCCCACCATCCTCACTGCGGTCTGGGGGTCTTCTGGTGACGGCTTTACACCAAGCATCACTTCTGGAATTCTGGCCAACAAGTTTCCCCTTGGTCTCATCAGACAGAACACGTCCCCCACAGACAGAACACGTCCCCCTTAGACTTCTGGCAGGTGGGATGCAGGTTTTGGTAAAATAAAGCCGGGCTTGGGTGTTGTTCTTTGTTAGAGAATTCCTCAGTCTTGCCCGAACCCCCACAGCCCAGACATATGAAGAACACAGGAGATGGTTGTCGCATGACTACATGACCAGGACTTGCCAGAGACTCCTGCAGCTCCTTTAATGTTGCTGTTGGCCACTTGGCCTACCCAAACAATTCTTTCTGCTCTTTGATGTTCTGTAAGATCTTTATGGCCCAACTAAGAAAATGTCAGGAAATCCTTCTAGAAGAGCTGAACTTTATATGGGGGAACCTAGAATCCCTGTAACGTCTGTGGAGTGCTGACTGTTTTCTATCAGGAGGTTACATGTGATTGGCTAATACTGACCACACCCACATATAAGAGGGTGTGAACACTAATGCAAAAACGGTATTTTAGTTTTGTTCTTTTTATTTGCCCACCATAAACTATTTCAGTTTTCCAGTGGGATTGCCCAGATAACGGGGGCACGGAGGGGGGATCCGAAATGATTCATCCTTGTCCCATATTTTACATGTCATATTAACAGGGTTGGTAAACCTTTTCTATCTATTGTAGATATGAGATGGACGGATAGAGACAGACGGATATGGCATACTTTACAGCAATGCAATAAGAACACTGAGAAGCTTCCTGATTGGACGGAGATGGCCCTGACAGTATCCTCAGATGTCATATAATGACTGTTACAGGCAGAGGACGCTCTTACATAGATGGCCCTGACAGTATCCTCAGCAGATGTCATATAATGACTGTTACAGGCAGAGGACGCTCTCTTACATAGATGGCCCTGACAGTATCCTCAGCAGATGTCATATAATGACTGTTACAGGCAGAGGACGCTCTCTTACATAGATGGCCCTGACCGTATCCTCAGATGTCATATAATGACTGTTACAGGCAGAGGACGCTCTCTTACATAGATGGCCCTGACAGTATCCTCAGCGGATGTCACATAATGACTGTTACAGGCAGAGGACGCTCTCTTACATAGATGGCCCTGACAGTATCCTCAGCAGATGTCATATAATGACTGTTACAGGCAGAGGACGCTCTCTTACATAGATGGCCCTGACAGTATCCTCAGCAGATGTCATATAATGACTGTTACAGGCAGGGGACGCTCTCTTACATAGATGGCCCTGACAGTATCCTCAGCAGATGTCATATAATGACTGTTACAGGCAGGGGACGCTCTCTTACATAGATGGCCCTGACAGTATCCTCAGCAGATGTCATATAATGACTGTTACAGGCAGAGGACGCTCTCTTACATAGATGGCCCTGACAGTATCCTCAGCGGGTGTCATATAATGACTGTTACAGGCAGAGGACGCTCTTACATAGATGGCCCTGACAGTATCCTCAGCGGGTGTCATATAATGACTGTTACAGGCAGAGGACGCTCTCTTACATAGATGGCCCTGACAGTATCCTCAGCGGATGTCATATAATGACTGTTACAGGCAGAGGACGCTCTCTTACATAGATGGCCCTGACAGTATCCTCAGCGGATGTCATATAATGACTGTTACAGGCAGAGGACGCTCTCTTACATAGATGGCCCTGACAGTATCCTCAGCGGATGTCATATAATGACTGTTACAGGCAGAGGACGCTCTCTTACATAGATGGCCCTGACAGTATCCTCAGCGGGTGTCACATAATGACTGTTACAGGCAGAGGACGCTCTTACATAGATGGCCCTGACAGTATCCTCAGCGGGTGTCATATAATGACTGTTACAGGCAGAGGACGCTCTCTTACATAGATGGCCCTGACAGTATCCTCAGCGGATGTCATATAATGACTGTTACAGGCAGAGGACGCTCTCTTACATAGATGGCCCTGACAGTATCCTCAGCGGATGTCATACAATGACTGTTACAGGCAGAGGACGCTCTCTTACATAGATGGCCCTGACAGTATCCTCAGCGGGTGTCATATAATGACTGTTACAGGCAGAGGACGCTCTTACATAGATGGCCCTGACAGTATCCTCAGCGGGTGTCATATAATGACTGTTACAGGCAGAGGACGCTCTCTTACATAGATGGCCCTGACAGTATCCTCAGCGGGTGTCACATAATGACTGTTACAGGCAGAGGACGCTCTCTTACATAGATGGCCCTGACAGTATCCTCAGCGGATGTCATATAATGACTGTTACAGGCAGAGGACGCTGTCTTACATAGATGGCCCTGACAGTATCCTCAGCGGATGTCATATAATGACTGTTACAGGCAGAGGACGCTCTCTTACATAGATGGCCCTGACAGTATCCTCAGCGGATGTCACATAATGACTGTTACAGGCAGAGGACGCTCTTACATAGATGGCCCTGACAGTATCCTCAGATGTCATATAATGACTGTTACAGGCAGAGGACGCTCTCTTACATAGATGGCCCTGACAGTATCCTCAGCGGATGTCATATAATGACTGTTACAGGCAGAGGACGCTCTCTTACATAGATGGCCCTGACAGTATCCTCAGCAGATGTCATATAATGACTGTTACAGGCAGAGGACGCTCTTACATAGATGGCCCTGACAGTATCCTCAGCGGATGTCATATAATGACTGTTACAGGCAGAGGACGCTCTCTTACATAGATGGCCCTGACAGTATCCTCAGCGGGTGTCATATAATGACTGTTACAGGCAGAGGACGCTCTCTTACATAGATGGCCCTGACAGTATCCTCAGTGGATGTCATATAATGACTGTTACAGGCAGAGGACGCTCTCTTACATAGATGGCCCTGACAGTATCCTCAGCGGATGTCATATAATGACTGTTACAGGCAGAGGACGCTCTCTTACATAGATGGCCCTGACAGTATCCTCAGCGGATGTCATATAATGACTGTTACAGGCAGAGGACGCTGTCTTACATAGATGGCCCTGACAGTATCCTCAGCGGATGTCATATAATGACTGTTACAGGCAGAGGACGCTCTCTTACATAGATGGCCCTGACAGTATCCTCAGCGGATGTCATATAATGACTGTTACAGGCAGAGGACGCTCTCTTACATAGATGGCCCTGACAGTATCCTCAGATGTCATATAATGACTGTTACAGGCAGAGGACGCTCTTACATAGATGGCCCTGACAGTATCCTCAGCAGATGTCATATAATGACTGTTACAGGCAGAGGACGCTCTTACATAGATGGCCCTGACAGTATCCTCAGCGGATGTCATATAATGACTGTTACAGGCAGAGGACGCTCTCTTACATAGATGGCCCTGACAGTATCCTCAGCGGGTGTCATATAATGACTGTTACAGGCAGAGGACGCTCTCTTACATAGATGGCCCTGACAGTATCCTCAGCGGATGTCATATAATGACTGTTACAGGCAGAGGACGCTCTCTTACATAGATGGCCCTGACAGTATCCTCAGCGGGTGTCATATAATGACTGTTACAGGCAGAGGACGCTCTCTTACATAGATGGCCCTGACAGTATCCTCAGCGGATGTCATATAATGACTGTTACAGGCAGAGGACGCTCTTACATAGATGGCCCTGACAGTATCCTCAGCGGATGTCATACAATGACTGTTACAGGCAGAGGACGCTCTCTTACATAGATGGCCCTGACAGTATCCTCAGCGGGTGTCATATAATGACTGTTACAGGCAGAGGACGCTCTCTTACATAGATGGCCCTGACAGTATCCTCAGCGGATGTCATATAATGACTGTTACAGGCAGAGGACGCTCTCTTACATAGATGGCCCTGACAGTATCCTCAGCGGATGTCATATAATGACTGTTACAGGCAGAGGACGCTCTCTTACATAGATGGCCCTGACAGTATCCTCAGCGGATGTCATATAATGACTGTTACAGGCAGAGGACGCTCTCTTACATAGATGGCCCTGACAGTATCCTCAGCAGATGTCATATAATGACTGTTACAGGCAGAGGACGCTCTCTTACATAGATGGCCCTGACAGTATCCTCAGATGTCATATAATGACTGTTACAGGCAGAGGACGCTCTCTTACATAGATGGCCCTGACAGTATCCTCAGCAGGTGTCATATAATGACTGTTACAGGCAGAGGACGCTCTCTTACATAGATGGCCCTGACAGTATCCTCAGCGGATGTCATATAATGACTGTTACAGGCACAGGACGCTCTCTTACATAGATGGCCCTGACAGTATCCTCAGCAGATGTCATATAATGACTGTTACAGGCAGAGGACGCTCTCTTACATAGATGGCCCTGACAGTATCCTCAGCGGGTGTCATATAATGACTGTTACAGGCAGAGGACGCTCTTACATAGATGGCCCTGACAGTATCCTCAGCGGATGTCATATAATGACTGTTACAGGCAGAGGACGCTCTTACATAGATGGCCCTGACAGTATCCTCAGCGGATGTCATATAATGACTGTTACAGGCAGAGGACGCTCTCTTACATAGATGGCCCTGACAGTATCCTCAGCGGGTGTCATATAATGACTGTTACAGGCAGAGGACGCTCTCTTACATAGATGGCCCTGACAGTATCCTCAGCTGATGTCATATAATGACTGTTACAGGCAGAGGACGCTCTCTTACATAGATGGCCCTGACAATATCCTCAGCGGATGTCATATAATGACTGTTACAGGCAGAGGACGCTCTCTTACATAGATGGCCCTGACAGTATCCTCAGCGGATGTCATATAATGACTGTTACAGGCAGAGGACGCTCTCTTACATAGATGGCCCTGACAGTATCCTCAGCGGATGTCATATAATGACTGTTACAGGCAGAGGACGCTCTCTTACATAGATGGCCCTGACAGTATCCTCAGCGGATGTCATATAATGACTGTTACAGGCAGAGGACGCTCTCTTACATAGATGGCCCTGACAGTATCCTCAGCGGATGTCATATAATGACTGTTACAGGCAGAGGACGCTCTCTTACATAGATGGCCCTGACAGTATCCTCAGCGGATGTCATATAATGACTGTTACAGGCAGAGGACGCTCTCTTACATAGATGGCCCTGACAGTATCCTCAGCGGATGTCATATAATGACTGTTACAGGCAGAGGACGCTCTCTTACATAGATGGCCCTGACAGTATCCTCAGCGGATGTCATATAATGACTGTTACAGGCAGAGGACGCTCTCTTACATAGATGGCCCTGACAGTATCCTCAGCGGGTGTCATATAATGACTGTTACAGGCAGAGGACGCTCTCTTACATAGATGGCCCTGACAGTATCCTCAGCGGGTGTCACATAATGACTGTTACAGGCAGAGGACGCTCTCTTACATAGATGGCCCTGACAGTATCCTCAGCGGATGTCATATAATGACTGTTACAGGCAGAGGACGCTCTCTTACATAGATGGCCCTGACAGTATCCTCAGATGTCATATAATGACTGTTACAGGCAGAGGACGCTCTTACATAGATGGCCCTGACAGTATCCTCAGCGGGTGTCATATAATGACTGTTACAGGCAGAGGACGCTCTCTTACATAGATGGCCCTGACAGTATCCTCAGCGGATGTCATATAATGACTGTTACAGGCAGAGGACGCTCTCTTACATAGATGGCCCTGACAGTATCCTCAGCGGATGTCATATAATGACTGTTACAGGCAGAGGACGCTCTCTTACATAGATGGCCCTGACAGTATCCTCAGCGGATGTCATATAATGACTGTTACAGGCAGAGGACGCTCTCTTACATAGATGGCCCTGACAGTATCCTCAGCAGATGTCATATAATGACTGTTACAGGCAGAGGACGCTCTTACATAGATGGCCCTGACAGTATCCTCAGCGGATGTCATATAATGACTGTTACAGGCAGAGGACGCTCTCTTACATAGATGGCCCTGACAGTATCCTCAGCGGATGTCATATAATGACTGTTACAGGCAGAGGACGCTCTTACATAGATGGCCCTGACAGTATCCTCAGATGTCATATAATGACTGTTACAGGCAGAGGACGCTCTCTTACATAGATGGCCCTGACAGTATCCTCAGATGTCATATAATGACTGTTACAGGCAGAGGACGCTCTTACATAGATGGCCCTGACAGTATCCTCAGATGTCATATAATGACTGTTACAGGCAGAGGACGCTCTCTTACATAGATGGCCCTGACAGTATCCTCAGCGGATGTCATATAATGACTGTTACAGGCAGAGGACGCTCTCTTACATAGATGGCCCTGACAGTATCCTCAGCAGATGTCATATAATGACTGTTACAGGCAGAGGACGCTCTCTTACATAGATGGCCCTGACAGTATCCTCAGCGGGTGTCACATAATGACTGTTACAGGCAGAGGACGCTCTCTTACATAGATGGCCCTGACAGTATCCTCAGCGGATGTCATATAATGACTGTTACAGGCAGAGGACGCTCTCTTACATAGATGGCCCTGACAGTATCCTCAGATGTCATATAATGACTGTTACAGGCAGAGGACGCTCTTACATAGATGGCCCTGACAGTATCCTCAGCGGGTGTCATATAATGACTGTTACAGGCAGAGGACGCTCTCTTACATAGATGGCCCTGACAGTATCCTCAGCGGATGTCATATAATGACTGTTACAGGCAGAGGACGCTCTCTTACATAGATGGCCCTGACAGTATCCTCAGCGGATGTCATATAATGACTGTTACAGGCAGAGGACGCTCTCTTACATAGATGGCCCTGACAGTATCCTCAGCGGGTGTCATATAATGACTGTTACAGGCAGAGGACGCTCTCTTACATAGATGGCCCTGACAGTATCCTCAGCGGATGTCATATAATGACTGTTACAGGCAGAGGACGCTCTCTTACATAGATGGCCCTGACAGTATCCTCAGCGGATGTCATATAATGACTGTTACAGGCAGAGGACGCTCTTACATAGATGGCCCTGACAGTATCCTCAGCGGGTGTCATATAATGACTGTTACAGGCAGAGGACGCTCTCTTACATAGATGGCCCTGACAGTATCCTCAGCGGATGTCATATAATGACTGTTACAGGCAGAGGACGCTCTCTTACATAGATGGCCCTGACAGTATCCTCAGATGTCATATAATGACTGTTACAGGCAGAGGACGCTCTCTTACATAGATGGCCCTGACAGTATCCTCAGCGGGTGTCATATAATGACTGTTACAGGCAGAGGACGCTCTCTTACATAGATGGCCCTGACAGTATCCTCAGCGGATGTCATATAATGACTGTTACAGGCAGAGGACGCTCTCTTACATAGATGGCCCTGACAGTATCCTCAGCAGATGTCATATAATGACTGTTACAGGCAGAGGACGCTCTTACATAGATGGCCCTGACAGTATCCTCAGCGGATGTCATATAATGACTGTTACAGGCAGAGGACGCTCTCTTACATAGATGGCCCTGACAGTATCCTCAGCGGATGTCATATAATGACTGTTACAGGCAGAGGACGCTCTCTTACATAGATGGCCCTGACAGTATCCTCAGCGGATGTCATATAATGACTGTTACAGGCAGAGGACGCTCTTACATAGATGGCCCTGACAGTATCCTCAGATGTCATATAATGACTGTTACAGGCAGAGGACGCTCTCTTACATAGATGGCCCTGACAGTATCCTCAGATGTCATATAATGACTGTTACAGGCAGAGGACGCTCTTACATAGATGGCCCTGACAGTATCCTCAGATGTCATATAATGACTGTTACAGGCAGAGGACGCTCTCTTACATAGATGGCCCTGACAGTATCCTCAGATGTCACATAATGACTGTTACAGGCAGAGGACGCTCTCTTACATAGATGGCCCTGACAGTATCCTCAGCGGATGTCATATAATGACTGTTACAGGCAGAGGACGCTCTCTTACATAGATGGCCCTGACAGTATCCTCAGCAGATGTCATATAATGACTGTTACAGGCAGAGGACGCTCTCTTACATAGATGGCCCTGACAGTATCCTCAGCGGATGTCATATAATGACTGTTACAGGCAGAGGACGCTCTTACATAGATGGCCCTGACAGTATCCTCAGCAGATGTCATATAATGACTGTTACAGGCAGAGGA
Source organism: Eleutherodactylus coqui (assembly GCF_035609145.1). Classification (NCBI taxonomy): domain Eukaryota; kingdom Metazoa; phylum Chordata; class Amphibia; order Anura; family Eleutherodactylidae; genus Eleutherodactylus; species Eleutherodactylus coqui. The sequence continues at coordinate 5,666,031 of NC_089843.1, read as the reverse complement.
CGCTCTCTTACATAGATGGCCCTGACAGTATCCTCAGCGGATGTCATATAATGACTGTTACAGGCAGAGGACGCTCTTACATAGATGGCCCTGACAGTATCCTCAGATGTCATATAATGACTGTTACAGGCAGAGGACGCTCTCTTACATAGATGGCCCTGACAGTATCCTCAGCGGATGTCACATAATGACTGTTACAGGCAGAGGACGCTCTCTTACATAGATGGCCCTGACAGTATCCTCAGCAGATGTCATATAATGACTGTTACAGGCAGAGGACGCTCTCTTACATAGATGGCCCTGACAGTATCCTCAGCAGATGTCATATAATGACTGTTACAGGCAGGGGACGCTCTCTTACATAGATGGCCCTGACAGTATCCTCAGCAGATGTCATATAATGACTGTTACAGGCAGGGGACGCTCTCTTACATAGATGGCCCTGACAGTATCCTCAGCAGATGTCATATAATGACTGTTACAGGCAGAGGACGCTCTCTTACATAGATGGCCCTGACAGTATCCTCAGCGGGTGTCATATAATGACTGTTACAGGCAGAGGACGCTCTTACATAGATGGCCCTGACAGTATCCTCAGCGGGTGTCATATAATGACTGTTACAGGCAGAGGACGCTCTCTTACATAGATGGCCCTGACAGTATCCTCAGCGGATGTCATATAATGACTGTTACAGGCAGAGGACGCTCTCTTACATAGATGGCCCTGACAGTATCCTCAGCGGATGTCATATAATGACTGTTACAGGCAGAGGACGCTCTCTTACATAGATGGCCCTGACAGTATCCTCAGCGGATGTCATATAATGACTGTTACAGGCAGAGGACGCTCTCTTACATAGATGGCCCTGACAGTATCCTCAGCGGGTGTCACATAATGACTGTTACAGGCAGAGGACGCTCTTACATAGATGGCCCTGACAGTATCCTCAGCGGGTGTCATATAATGACTGTTACAGGCAGAGGACGCTCTCTTACATAGATGGCCCTGACAGTATCCTCAGCGGATGTCATATAATGACTGTTACAGGCAGAGGACGCTCTCTTACATAGATGGCCCTGACAGTATCCTCAGCGGATGTCATACAATGACTGTTACAGGCAGAGGACGCTCTCTTACATAGATGGCCCTGACAGTATCCTCAGCGGGTGTCATATAATGACTGTTACAGGCAGAGGACGCTCTTACATAGATGGCCCTGACAGTATCCTCAGCGGGTGTCATATAATGACTGTTACAGGCAGAGGACGCTCTCTTACATAGATGGCCCTGACAGTATCCTCAGCGGGTGTCACATAATGACTGTTACAGGCAGAGGACGCTCTCTTACATAGATGGCCCTGACAGTATCCTCAGCGGATGTCACATAATGACTGTTACAGGCAGAGGACGCTCTTACATAGATGGCCCTGACAGTATCCTCAGATGTCATATAATGACTGTTACAGGCAGAGGACGCTCTCTTACATAGATGGCCCTGACAGTATCCTCAGCGGATGTCATATAATGACTGTTACAGGCAGAGGACGCTCTCTTACATAGATGGCCCTGACAGTATCCTCAGCGGGTGTCATATAATGACTGTTACAGGCAGAGGACGCTCTCTTACATAGATGGCCCTGACAGTATCCTCAGCAGATGTCATATAATGACTGTTACAGGCAGAGGACGCTCTTACATAGATGGCCCTGACAGTATCCTCAGCGGATGTCATATAATGACTGTTACAGGCAGAGGACGCTCTCTTACATAGATGGCCCTGACAGTATCCTCAGCGGGTGTCATATAATGACTGTTACAGGCAGAGGACGCTCTCTTACATAGATGGCCCTGACAGTATCCTCAGTGGATGTCATATAATGACTGTTACAGGCAGAGGACGCTCTCTTACATAGATGGCCCTGACAGTATCCTCAGCGGATGTCATATAATGACTGTTACAGGCAGAGGACGCTCTCTTACATAGATGGCCCTGACAGTATCCTCAGCGGATGTCATATAATGACTGTTACAGGCAGAGGACGCTGTCTTACATAGATGGCCCTGACAGTATCCTCAGCGGATGTCATATAATGACTGTTACAGGCAGAGGACGCTCTCTTACATAGATGGCCCTGACAGTATCCTCAGCGGATGTCATATAATGACTGTTACAGGCAGAGGACGCTCTCTTACATAGATGGCCCTGACAGTATCCTCAGATGTCATATAATGACTGTTACAGGCAGAGGACGCTCTTACATAGATGGCCCTGACAGTATCCTCAGCAGATGTCATATAATGACTGTTACAGGCAGAGGACGCTCTTACATAGATGGCCCTGACAGTATCCTCAGCGGATGTCATATAATGACTGTTACAGGCAGAGGACGCTCTCTTACATAGATGGCCCTGACAGTATCCTCAGCGGGTGTCATATAATGACTGTTACAGGCAGAGGACGCTCTCTTACATAGATGGCCCTGACAGTATCCTCAGCGGATGTCATATAATGACTGTTACAGGCAGAGGACGCTCTCTTACATAGATGGCCCTGACAGTATCCTCAGCGGGTGTCATATAATGACTGTTACAGGCAGAGGACGCTCTCTTACATAGATGGCCCTGACAGTATCCTCAGCGGATGTCATATAATGACTGTTACAGGCAGAGGACGCTCTTACATAGATGGCCCTGACAGTATCCTCAGCGGATGTCATACAATGACTGTTACAGGCAGAGGACGCTCTCTTACATAGATGGCCCTGACAGTATCCTCAGCGGGTGTCATATAATGACTGTTACAGGCAGAGGACGCTCTCTTACATAGATGGCCCTGACAGTATCCTCAGCGGATGTCATATAATGACTGTTACAGGCAGAGGACGCTCTCTTACATAGATGGCCCTGACAGTATCCTCAGCGGATGTCATATAATGACTGTTACAGGCAGAGGACGCTCTCTTACATAGATGGCCCTGACAGTATCCTCAGCGGATGTCATATAATGACTGTTACAGGCAGAGGACGCTCTCTTACATAGATGGCCCTGACAGTATCCTCAGCAGATGTCATATAATGACTGTTACAGGCAGAGGACGCTCTCTTACATAGATGGCCCTGACAGTATCCTCAGATGTCATATAATGACTGTTACAGGCAGAGGACGCTCTCTTACATAGATGGCCCTGACAGTATCCTCAGCAGGTGTCATATAATGACTGTTACAGGCAGAGGACGCTCTCTTACATAGATGGCCCTGACAGTATCCTCAGCGGATGTCATATAATGACTGTTACAGGCACAGGACGCTCTCTTACATAGATGGCCCTGACAGTATCCTCAGCAGATGTCATATAATGACTGTTACAGGCAGAGGACGCTCTCTTACATAGATGGCCCTGACAGTATCCTCAGCGGGTGTCATATAATGACTGTTACAGGCAGAGGACGCTCTTACATAGATGGCCCTGACAGTATCCTCAGCGGATGTCATATAATGACTGTTACAGGCAGAGGACGCTCTTACATAGATGGCCCTGACAGTATCCTCAGCGGATGTCATATAATGACTGTTACAGGCAGAGGACGCTCTCTTACATAGATGGCCCTGACAGTATCCTCAGCGGGTGTCATATAATGACTGTTACAGGCAGAGGACGCTCTCTTACATAGATGGCCCTGACAGTATCCTCAGCTGATGTCATATAATGACTGTTACAGGCAGAGGACGCTCTCTTACATAGATGGCCCTGACAATATCCTCAGCGGATGTCATATAATGACTGTTACAGGCAGAGGACGCTCTCTTACATAGATGGCCCTGACAGTATCCTCAGCGGATGTCATATAATGACTGTTACAGGCAGAGGACGCTCTCTTACATAGATGGCCCTGACAGTATCCTCAGCGGATGTCATATAATGACTGTTACAGGCAGAGGACGCTCTCTTACATAGATGGCCCTGACAGTATCCTCAGCGGATGTCATATAATGACTGTTACAGGCAGAGGACGCTCTCTTACATAGATGGCCCTGACAGTATCCTCAGCGGATGTCATATAATGACTGTTACAGGCAGAGGACGCTCTCTTACATAGATGGCCCTGACAGTATCCTCAGCGGATGTCATATAATGACTGTTACAGGCAGAGGACGCTCTCTTACATAGATGGCCCTGACAGTATCCTCAGCGGATGTCATATAATGACTGTTACAGGCAGAGGACGCTCTCTTACATAGATGGCCCTGACAGTATCCTCAGCGGATGTCATATAATGACTGTTACAGGCAGAGGACGCTCTCTTACATAGATGGCCCTGACAGTATCCTCAGCGGGTGTCATATAATGACTGTTACAGGCAGAGGACGCTCTCTTACATAGATGGCCCTGACAGTATCCTCAGCGGATGTCATATAATGACTGTTACAGGCAGAGGACGCTCTTACATAGATGGCCCTGACAGTATCCTCAGCAGATGTCATATAATGACTGTTACAGGCAGAGGACGCTCTTACATAGATGGCCCTGACAGTATCCTCAGCGGATGTCATATAATGACTGTTACAGGCAGAGGACGCTCTCTTACATAGATGGCCCTGACAGTATCCTCAGCGGATGTCATATAATGACTGTTACAGGCAGAGGACGCTCTCTTACATAGATGGCCCTGACAGTATCCTCAGATGTCATATAATGACTGTTACAGGCAGAGGACGCTCTTACATAGATGGCCCTGACAGTATCCTCAGCGGATGTCATATAATGACTGTTACAGGCAGAGGACGCTCTCTTACATAGATGGCCCTGACAGTATCCTCAGCGGGTGTCACATAATGACTGTTACAGGCAGAGGACGCTCTCTTACATAGATGGCCCTGACAGTATCCTCAGCGGATGTCATATAATGACTGTTACAGGCAGAGGACGCTCTCTTACATAGATGGCCCTGACAGTATCCTCAGATGTCATATAATGACTGTTACAGGCAGAGGACGCTCTTACATAGATGGCCCTGACAGTATCCTCAGCGGGTGTCATATAATGACTGTTACAGGCAGAGGACGCTCTCTTACATAGATGGCCCTGACAGTATCCTCAGCGGATGTCATATAATGACTGTTACAGGCAGAGGACGCTCTCTTACATAGATGGCCCTGACAGTATCCTCAGCGGATGTCATATAATGACTGTTACAGGCAGAGGACGCTCTCTTACATAGATGGCCCTGACAGTATCCTCAGCGGATGTCATTTAATGACTGTTACAGGCAGAGGACGCTCTCTTACATAGATGGCCCTGACAGTATCCTCAGCAGATGTCATATAATGACTGTTACAGGCAGAGGACGCTCTTACATAGATGGCCCTGACAGTATCCTCAGCGGATGTCATATAATGACTGTTACAGGCAGAGGACGCTCTCTTACATAGATGGCCCTGACAGTATCCTCAGCGGATGTCATATAATGACTGTTACAGGCAGAGGACGCTCTTACATAGATGGCCCTGACAGTATCCTCAGATGTCATATAATGACTGTTACAGGCAGAGGACGCTCTCTTACATAGATGGCCCTGACAGTATCCTCAGATGTCATATAATGACTGTTACAGGCAGAGGACGCTCTCTTACATAGATGGCCCTGACAGTATCCTCAGCGGATGTCATATAATGACTGTTACAGGCAGAGGACGCTCTCTTACATAGATGGCCCTGACAGTATCCTCAGCAGATGTCATATAATGACTGTTACAGGCAGAGGACGCTCTCTTACATAGATGGCCCTGACAGTATCCTCAGCGGGTGTCACATAATGACTGTTACAGGCAGAGGACGCTCTCTTACATAGATGGCCCTGACAGCTATCCTCAGCGGATGTCATATAATGACTGTTACAGGCAGAGGACGCTCTCTTACATAGATGGCCCTGACAGTATCCTCAGATGTCATATAATGACTGTTACAGGCAGAGGACGCTCTTACATAGATGGCCCTGACAGTATCCTCAGCGGGTGTCATATAATGACTGTTACAGGCAGAGGACGCTCTCTTACATAGATGGCCCTGACAGTATCCTCAGCGGATGTCATATAATGACTGTTACAGGCAGAGGACGCTCTCTTACATAGATGGCCCTGACAGTATCCTCAGCGGATGTCATATAATGACTGTTACAGGCAGAGGACGCTCTCTTACATAGATGGCCCTGACAGTATCCTCAGCGGGTGTCATATAATGACTGTTACAGGCAGAGGACGCTCTTACATAGATGGCCCTGACAGTATCCTCAGCGGGTGTCATATAATGACTGTTACAGGCAGAGGACGCTCTCTTACATAGATGGCCCTGACAGTATCCTCAGCGGGTGTCATATAATGACTGTTACAGGCAGAGGACGCTCTCTTACATAGATGGCCCTGACAGTATCCTCAGCGGGTGTCATATAATGACTGTTACAGGCAGAGGACGCTCTCTTACATAGATGGCCCTGACAGTATCCTCAGCGGATGTCATATAATGACTGTTACAGGCAGAGGACGCTCTCTTACATAGATGGCCCTGACAGTATCCTCAGCAGATGTCATATAATGACTGTTACAGGCAGAGGACGCTCTTACATAGATGGCCCTGACAGTATCCTCAGCGGATGTCATATAATGACTGTTACAGGCAGAGGACGCTCTCTTACATAGATGGCCCTGACAGTATCCTCAGCGGATGTCATATAATGACTGTTACAGGCAGAGGACGCTCTTACATAGATGGCCCTGACAGTATCCTCAGATGTCATAGAATGACTGTTACAGGCAGAGGACGCTCTCTTACATAGATGGCCCTGACAGTATCCTCAGATGTCATATAATGACTGTTACAGGCAGAGGACGCTCTTACATAGATGGCCCTGACAGTATCCTCAGATGTCATATAATGACTGTTACAGGCAGAGGACGCTCTCTTACATAGATGGCCCTGACAGTATCCTCAGATGTCACATAATGACTGTTACAGGCAGAGGACGCTCTCTTACATAGATGGCCCTGACAGTATCCTCAGCGGATGTCATATAATGACTGTTACAGGCAGAGGACGCTCTCTTACATAGATGGCCCTGACAGTATCCTCAGCAGATGTCATATAATGACTGTTACAGGCAGAGGACGCTCTCTTACATAGATGGCCCTGACAGTATCCTCAGCGGATGTCATATAATGACTGTTACAGGCAGAGGACGCTCTTACATAGATGGCCCTGACAGTATCCTCAGATGTCATATAATGACTGTTACAGGCAGAGGACGCTCTCTTACATAGATGGCCCTGACAGTATCCTCAGCGGATGTCATATAATGACTGTTACAGGCAGAGGACGCTCTCTTACATAGATGGCCCTGACAGTATCCTCAGCGATGTCATATAATGACTGTTACAGGCAGAGGACGCTCTCTTACATAGATGGCCCTGACAGTATCCTCAGCGGATGTCATATAATGACTGTTACAGGCAGAGGACGCTCTCTTACATAGATGGTCCTGACAGTATCCTCAGCGGGTGTCATATAATGACTGTTACAGGCACAGGACGCTCTCTTACATAGATGGCCCTGACAGTATCCTCAGCGGGTGTCATATAATGACTGTTACAGGCAGAGGACGCTCTCTTACATAGATGGCCCTGACAGTATCCTCAGCGGATGTCATATAATGACTGTTACAGGCAGAGGACGCTCTCTTACATAGATGGTCCTGACAGTATCCTCAGCGGATGTCATATAATGACTGTTACAGGCAGAGGACGCTCTCTTACATAGATGGCCCTGACAGTATCCTCAGCGGATGTCATATAATGACTGTTACAGGCAGAGGACGCTCTCTTACATAGATGGCCCTGACAGTATCCTCAGCGGATGTCATATAATGACTGTTACAGGCAGAGGACGCTCTCTTACATAGATGGCCCTGACAGTATCCTCAGCGGAGTGTCATATAATGACTGTTACAGGCAGAGGACGCTCTCTTACATAGATGGCCCTGACAGTATCCTCAGCGGATGTCATATAATGACTGTTACAGGCAGAGGACGCTCTCTTACATAGATGGCCCTGACAGTATCCTCAGCGGATGTCATATAATGACTGTTACAGGCAGAGGACGCTCTCTTACATAGATGGCCCTGACAGTATCCTCAGCAGATGTCATATAATGACTGTTACAGGCAGAGGACGCTCTTACATAGATGGCCCTGACAGTATCCTCAGCGGATGTCATATAATGACTGTTACAGGCAGAGGACGCTCTCTTACATAGATGGCCCTGACAGTATCCTCAGCAGATGTCATATAATGACTGTTACAGGCAGAGGACGCTCTCTTACATAGATGGCCCTGACAGTATCCTCAGATGTCATATAATGACTGTTACAGGCAGAGGACGCTCTCTTACATAGATGGCCCTGACAGTATCCTCAGCAGATGTCATATAATGACTGTTACAGGCAGAGGACGCTCTTACATAGATGGCCCTGACAGTATCCTCAGATGTCATATAATGACTGTTACAGGCAGAGGACGCTCTCTTACATAGATGGCCCTGACAGTATCCTCAGCGGATGTCATATAATGACTGTTACAGGCAGAGGACGCTCTCTTACATAGATGGCCCTGACAGTATCCTCAGCAGATGTCATATAATGACTGTTACAGGCAGAGGACGCTCTCTTACATAGATGGCCCTGACAGTATCCTCAGCGGATGTCATATAATGACTGTTACAGGCAGAGGACGCTCTCTTACATAGATGGCCCTGACAGTATCCTCAGCAGATGTCATATAATGACTGTTACAGGCAGAGGACGCTCTCTTACATAGATGGCCCTGACAGTATCCTCAGCGGATGTCATATAATGACTGTTACAGGCAGAGGACGCTCTCTTACATAGATGGCCCTGACAGTATCCTCAGCGGATGTCATATAATGACTGTTACAGGCAGAGGACGCTCTTACATAGATGGCCCTGACAGTATCCTCAGCGATGTCATATAATGACTGTTACAGGCAGAGGACGCTCTCTTACATAGATGGCCCTGACAGTATCCTCAGCGGATGTCATATAATGACTGTTACAGGCAGAGGACGCTCTCTTACATAGATGGCCCTGACAGTATCCTCAGCGGATGTCATATAATGACTGTTACAGGCAGAGGACGCTCTCTTACATAGATGGCCCTGACAGTATCCTCAGCGGATGTCATATAATGACTGTTACAGGCAGAGGACGCTCTCTTACATAGATGGCCCTGACAGTATCCTCAGCGGATGTCATATAATGACTGTTACAGGCAGAGGACGCTCTCTTACATAGATGGCCCTGACAGTATCCTCAGCGGATGTCATATAATGACTGTTACAGGCAGAGGACGCTCTCTTACATAGATGGCCCTGACAGTATCCTCAGCGGATGTCATATAATGACTGTTACAGGCAGAGGACGCTCTCTTACATAGATGGCCCTGACAGTATCCTCAGCGGATGTCATATAATGACTGTTACAGGCAGAGGACGCTCTCTTACATAGATGGCCCTGACAGTATCCTCAGCGGATGTCATATAATGACTGTTACAGGCAGAGGACGCTCTCTTACATAGATGGCCCTGACAGTATCCTCAGCAGATGTCATATAATGACTGTTACAGGCAGAGGACGCTCTCTTACATAGATGGCCCTGACAGTATCCTCAGCGGATGTCATATAATGACTGTTACAGGCAGAGGACGCTCTCTTACATAGATGGCCCTGACAGTATCCTCAGCGGATGTCATATAATGACTGTTACAGGCAGAGGACGCTCTCTTACATAGATGGCCCTGACAGTATCCTCAGCGGATGTCATATAATGACTGTTACAGGCAGAGGACGCTCTCTTACATAGATGGCCCTGACAGTATCCTCAGCGGATGTCATATAATGACTGTTACAGGCAGAGGACGCTCTCTTACATAGATGGCCCTGACAGTATCCTCAGCGGGTGTCATATAATGACTGTTACAGGCAGAGGACGCTCTCTTACATAGATGGCCCTGACAGTATCCTCAGCGGATGTCATATAATGACTGTTACAGGCAGAGGACGCTCTCTTACATAGATGGCCCTGACAGTATCCTCAGCGGATGTCATATAATGACTGTTACAGGCAGAGGACGCTCTCTTACATAGATGGCCCTGACAGTATCCTCAGCGGATGTCATATAATGACTGTTACAGGCAGAGGACGCTCTCTTACATAGATGGCCCTGACAGTATCCTCAGCGGATGTCATATAATGACTGTTACAGGCAGAGGACGCTCTCTTACATAGATGGCCCTGACAGTATCCTCAGCAGATGTCATATAATGACTGTTACAGGCAGAGGACGCTCTCTTACATAGATGGCCCTGACAGTATCCTCAGCGGATGTCATATAATGACTGTTACAGGCAGAGGACGCTCTCTTACATAGATGGCCCTGACAGTATCCTCAGCGGATGTCATATAATGACTGTTACAGGCAGAGGACGCTCTCTTACATAGATGGCCCTGACAGTATCCTCAGCGGATGTCATATAATGACTGTTACAGGCAGAGGACGCTCTCTTACATAGATGGCCCTGACAGTATCCTCAGCGGATGTCATATAATGACTGTTACAGGCAGAGGACGCTCTCTTACATAGATGGCCCTGACAGTATCCTCAGCAGATGTCATATAATGACTGTTACAGGCAGAGGACGCTCTCTTACATAGATGGCCCTGACAGTATCCTCAGCGGTGTCATATAATGACTGTTACAGGCAGAGGACGCTCTCTTACATAGATGGCCCTGACAGTATCCTCAGCAGATGTCATATAATGACTGTTACAGGCAGAGGACGCTCTCTTACATAGATGGCCCTGACAGTATCCTCAGCGGATGTCATATAATGACTGTTACAGGCAGAGGACGCTCTCTTACATAGATGGCCCTGACAGTATCCTCAGCGATGTCATATAATGACTGTTACAGGCAGAGGACGCTCTCTTACATAGATGGCCCTGACAGTATCCTCAGCGGATGTCATATAATGACTGTTACAGGCAGAGGACGCTCTTACATAGATGGCCCTGACAGTATCCTCAGATGTCATATAATGACTGTTACAGGCAGAGGACGCTCTCTTACATAGATGGCCCTGACAGTATCCTCAGCGGATGTCATATAATGACTGTTACAGGCAGAGGACGCTCTCTTACATAGATGGCCCTGACAGTATCCTCAGCGGATGTCATATAATGACTGTTACAGGCAGAGGACGCTCTCTTACATAGATGGCCCTGACAGTATCCTCAGCGGGTGTCATATAATGACTGTTACAGGCAGAGGACGCTCTCTTACATAGATGGCCCTGACAGTATCCTCAGCGGATGTCATATAATGACTGTTACAGGCAGAGGACGCTCTCTTACATAGATGGCCCTGACAGTATCCTCAGCGGATGTCATATAATGACTGTTACAGGCAGAGGACGCTCTCTTACATAGATGGCCCTGACAGTATCCTCAGCGGATGTCATATAATGACTGTTACAGGCAGAGGACGCTCTCTTACATAGATGGCCCTGACAGTATCCTCAGCGGATGTCATATAATGACTGTTACAGGCAGAGGACGCTCTCTTACATAGATGGCCCTGACAGTATCCTCAGCGGATGTCATATAATGACTGTTACAGGCAGAGGACGCTCTTACATAGATGGCCCTGACAGTATCCTCAGCGGATGTCATATAATGACTGTTACAGGCAGAGGACGCTCTCTTACATAGATGGCCCTGACAGTATCCTCAGCGGATGTCATATAATGACTGTTACAGGCAGAGGACGCTCTCTTACATAGATGGCCCTGACAGTATCCTCAGCGGGTGTCATATAATGACTGTTACAGGCAGAGGACGCTCTCTTACATAGATGGCCCTGACAGTATCCTCAGCGGATGTCATATAATGACTGTTACAGGCAGAGGACGCTCTCTTACATAGATGGCCCTGACAGTATCCTCAGCAGATGTCATATAATGACTGTTACAGGCAGAGGACGCTCTCTTACATAGATGGCCCTGACAGTATCCTCAGCGGATGTCATATAATGACTGTTACAGGCAGAGGACGCTCTCTTACATAGATGGCCCTGACAGTATCCTCAGATGTCATATAATGACTGTTACAGGCAGAGGACGCTCTCTTACATAGATGGCCCTGACAGTATCCTCAGCGGGTGTCATATAATGACTGTTACAGGCAGAGGACGCTCTCTTACATAGATGGCCCTGACAGTATCCTCAGCAGATGTCATATAATGACTGTTACAGGCAGAGGACGCTCTCTTACATAGATGGCCCTGACAGTATCCTCAGCGGATGTCATATAATGACTGTTACAGGCAGTGGACGCTCTCTTACATAGATGGCCCTGACAGTATCCTCAGCAGATGTCATATAATGACTGTTACAGGCAGAGGACGCTCTCTTACATAGATGGCCCTGACAGTATCCTCAGCGGGTGTCATATAATGACTGTTACAGGCAGAGGACGCTCTCTTACATAGATGGCCCTGACAGTATCCTCAGCGGATGTCATATAATGACTGTTACAGGCAGAGGACGCTCTTACATAGATGGCCCTGACAGTATCCTCAGCAGATGTCATATAATGACTGTTACAGGCAGAGGACGCTCTCTTACATAGATGGCCCTGACAGTATCCTCAGCGGATGTCATATAATGACTGTTACAGGCAGAGGACGCTCTCTTACATAGATGGCCCTGACAGTATCCTCAGCGGGTGTCATATAATGACTGTTACAGGCAGAGGACGCTCTCTTACATAGATGGCCCTGACAGTATCCTCAGCAGATGTCATATAATGACTGTTACAGGCAGAGGACGCTCTCTTACATAGATGGCCCTGACAGTATCCTCAGCGGATGTCATATAATGACTGTTACAGGCAGAGGACGCTCTCTTACATAGATGGCCCTGACAGTATCCTCAGCGGATGTCATATAATGACTGTTACAGGCAGAGGACGCTCTCTTACATAGATGGCCCTGACAGTATCCTCAGCGGGTGTCATATAATGACTGTTACAGGCAGAGGACGCTCTCTTACATAGATGGCCCTGACAGTATCCTCAGCAGATGTCATATAATGACTGTTACAGGCAGAGGACGCTCTCTTACATAGATGGCCCTGACAGTATCCTCAGCGGATGTCATATAATGACTGTTACAGGCAGAGGACGCTCTCTTACATAGATGGCCCTGACAGTATCCTCAGCGGGTGTCACATAATGACTGTTACAGGCAGAGGACGCTCTCTTACATAGATGGCCCTGACAGTATCCTCAGCGGATGTCATATAATGACTGTTACAGGCAGAGGACGCTCTCTTACATAGATGGCCCTGACAGTATCCTCAGCGGATGTCATATAATGACTGTTACAGGCAGAGGACGCTCTCTTACATAGATGGCCCTGACAGTATCCTCAGCGGATGTCATATAATGACTGTTACAGGCAGAGGACGCTCTCTTACATAGATGGCCCTGACAGTATCCTCAGGATGTCATATAATGACTGTTACAGGCAGAGGACGCTCTCTTACATAGATGGCCCTGACAGTATCCTCAGCGGGTGTCATATAATGACTGTTACAGGCAGAGGACGCTCTCTTACATAGATGGCCCTGACAGTATCCTCAGCGGGTGTCATATAATGACTGTTACAGGCAGAGGACGCTCTCTTACATAGATGGCCCTGACAGTATCCTCAGCGGATGTCATATAATGACTGTTACAGGCAGAGGACGCTCTCTTACATAGATGGCCCTGACAGTATCCTCAGCAGATGTCATATAATGACTGTTACAGGCAGAGGACGCTCTCTTACATAGATGGCCCTGACAGTATCCTCAGCAGATGTCATATAATGACTGTTACAGGCAGAGGACGCTCTCTTACATAGATGGCCCTGACAGTATCCTCAGATGTCATATAATGACTGTTACAGGCAGAGGACGCTCTCTTACATAGATGGCCCTGACAGTATCCTCAGCGGGTGTCATATAATGACTGTTACAGGCAGAGGACGCTCTCTTACATAGATGGCCCTGACAGTATCCTCAGGATGTCATATAATGACTGTTACAGGCAGAGGACGCTCTCTTACATAGATGGCCCTGACAGTATCCTCAGATGTCATATAATGACTGTTACAGGCAGAGGACGCTCTCTTACATAGATGGCCCTGACAGTATCCTCAGCGGGTGTCATATAATGACTGTTACAGGCAGAGGACGCTCTCTTACATAGATGGCCCTGACAGTATCCTCAGCGGGTGTCATATAATGACTGTTACAGGCAGAGGACGCTCTCTTACATAGATGGCCCTGACAGTATCCTCAGCGGATGTCATATAATGACTGTTACAGGCAGAGGACGCTCTCTTACATAGATGGCCCTGACAGTATCCTCAGCGGATGTCATATAATGACTGTTACAGGCAGAGGACGCTCTCTTACATAGATGGCCCTGACAGTATCCTCAGCGGATGTCATATAATGACTGTTACAGGCAGAGGACGCTCTCTTACATAGATGGCCCTGACAGTATCCTCAGCAGATGTCATATAATGACTGTTACAGGCAGAGGACGCTCTCTTACATAGATGGCCCTGACAGTATCCTCAGCGGGTGTCATATAATGACTGTTACAGGCAGAGGACGCTCTTACATAGATGGCCCTGACAGTATCCTCAGCGGATGTCATATAATGACTGTTACAGGCAGAGGACGCTCTCTTACATAGATGGCCCTGACAGTATCCTCAGCGGATGTCATATAATGACTGTTACAGGCAGAGGACGCTCTCTTACATAGATGGCCCTGACAGTATCCTCAGCGGATGTCATATAATGACTGTTACAGGCAGAGGACGCTCTTACATAGATGGCCCTGACAGTATCCTCAGATGTCATATAATGACTGTTACAGGCAGAGGACGCTCTCTTACATAGATGGCCCTGACAGTATCCTCAGATGTCATATAATGACTGTTACAGGCAGAGGACGCTCTTACATAGATGGCCCTGACAGTATCCTCAGATGTCATATAATGACTGTTACAGGCAGAGGACGCTCTCTTACATAGATGGCCCTGACAGTATCCTCAGATGTCATATAATGACTGTTACAGGCAGAGGACGCTCTTACATAGATGGCCCTGACAGTATCCTCAGCGGATGTCATATAATGACTGTTACAGGCAGAGGACGCTCTCTTACATAGATGGCCCTGACAGTATCCTCAGCGGATGTCATATAATGACTGTTACAGGCAGAGGACGCTCTTACATAGATGGCCCTGACAGTATCCTCAGATGTCATATAATGACTGTTACAGGCAGAGGACGCTCTCTTACATAGATGGCCCTGACAGTATCCTCAGATGTCATATAATGACTGTTACAGGCAGAGGACGCTCTCTTACATAGATGGCCCTGACAGTATCCTCAGCGGGTGTCATATAATGACTGTTACAGGCAGAGGACGCTCTCTTACATAGATGGCCCTGACAGTATCCTCAGATGTCATATAATGACTGTTACAGGCAGAGGACGCTCTCTTACATAGATGGTCAGGCACAGGACGCTCTCTTACATAGATGCTCTTCCAGATACGATAGATCTTGTCTAGTACTATAGTTTTCTCTGTTCTTTGCCCACTTTTAGATACGAACTAAAATACTTTGTTGTTTTCTTTCTTCTTAAAGTGTGAAAAAGTATGAACTTCAGCAAAACTTTTCCCGAACTCCATTTATAAATGACAGCGGTATTAGTATTCTAATAAACCCCGAGGGATGGAGGGAAGGAAGGCTGCAAGAAAAAACACTATTTATAACAAGAGAGAAGCATATGGCCCCTTCTCTGAGCGCTCTTAAGGTGTTTAAAAGGGAAAATGGAAACAGCTGGAGTCTTCGCACCATAGAACTGTTACTGAGGGAGCGAGTATACTGCATACAGCGAGAGGAAAACGCTGCCTACAATATGTGTATACGATATCTGGGATAGTTATTAGATAGATAGATATGAGATAGACAGATATGAGATCAATAGATAGATAGAAGATAGATAGAAGATAGATATGACATAGATAGATATGAGATAGATAGATATGAGATAGATAGATATGAGATAGATAGATATGAGTCAGATATGAGAGATATGAGATAGATAGATATGAGTCAGATATGAGATAGATAGATATGAGACAGATATGAGAGATATGAGATAGATAGATAGAAGATAGATAGAAGATAGATAGAAGATAGATAGATAGATAGATAGATATGAGATAGATAGATATGAGATAGATAGATATGAGATAGATAGATATGAGATAGATAGATAGATAGATATGAGATAGATAGATATGAGATAGATAGATATGAGATAGATAGATAGATAAATAGATAGATAGATATGAGGTAGACAGATATGAGATCGATAGATAGATAGAAGATAGATAGAAGATAGATATGAGATAGATAGATATGAGATAGATAGATATGAGTCAGATATGAGATAGATAGATATGAAACAGATATGAGAGATATGAGATAGATAGATAGAAGATAGATAGATAATAGATATGAGATAGATAGATATGAGATAGATAGATAGATAGATAGATAGATAGATAGGAGATAGATAGATATGAGTCAGATATGAGATAGATATGAGATAGATAGATATGAGACAGATATGAGAGATATGAGATAGATAGATAGAAGATAGATAGATAATAGATATGAGATAGATAGATAGATAGATAGATAGATAGATAGATAGATAGATATGAGATAGATAGATATGAGATAGATAGATATGAGATAGATAGATAGGTAGATAAATAGATAGATAGATAGATAGATAGATATGAGATAGATATAGATATGAGATAGATAGATAGATGTGAGAGAGATAGATGGATAGATAAATATGAGACAGGTAGATATCAGACAGATAGCTGGATATGAGATAGATAGATAAAATTTTGCAGAGGTTGTGACCACAACCAGGCCTGAAGGGGAAGAGGACCCATCTGGATTCCATGATGAGCTTTGCTTTCAACTGCTTCCAGGGCCTCAGGATGTGGAACCAGCTGAAAACTAAGGTTGTAGAGAAAGCCATCAGCTCTCTGTTCCACCACTTCCTTTGCTGGGAACTCGGAAGCATGGGACCACAAAATCATCCCAGACAGATGTCTGTCCAGCCTTTGTTTGAAGACTTCCATTGAAGGAGAGCTCCCCACCTCCCGTGGTAACCTGTTCCACTCATTGATCCCCCTCACTGTCTAATATCTAATCTGTAGCTCCTCCCTTTCAGTTTCATCCCATTGCTTCTAGTCTTTCCTTGTACAGATGAGAATAGGGCTGATCCCTCTGCACTGTGACAGCCCTTCAGATATTTGTAGACGGCTATTAAGTCTCCTCTCAGCCTTCTCTTCTGCTAAACATTCCCAGATCCTTTAACCGTTCCTCATAGGACATGATTTGCAGACCGCTCACCATCTTGGTAACTTTTCTCTGAACTTGCTCCAGTTTGTCTATGTCTTGTATAAAGTGGGGTGCCCAGAACTGGACCCAGTATTCCAGATGAGGTCTGACTAAGGAAGAGTAGAGGGGGATAATGACCTCACGTGATCTAGACTCTATGCTTCTCTTAATACTTCCTAGGAAGCAACAGAGCAAATAGCGAAGGGGTTAGGGACTGGGGGGCGTGAGGGCAAGAAAGGGTTAATAGAAGAAGCGACCAGGGAGGAGGGACTTACAGTAGAGGATGTAGGGAGAGGAAGAGGAGGAGTCAGCAGTCCATGGGGAGAAGAAGAAGAGAGAAGACGTGTCTGGACGCAAGACTGAAAGAACATTATGGAGCAATTAATGCAGCAGATTAAGGAAACAGTGGCCAGCCAAGGACCCCAATGGCTGCTGCAGATGGCCGCTGAAGTGGGGGCCGCGTCGCCGAGGGAAGCCGGGGCAGAGAGGAACCCTCCGGAGCCGGATGCCAACCTAGAGCCCCGCGGAAGACCCATCAGAAGAAGGCTCCCCCCTGCCAGGCTGAGCCCTAGCCCAGCCGCGAAGAAGGGGGGCAGAAGGAGCAGTCCAGGAGGGAAGAGATCCGGCGAGAGTGGTGTGGCGCGGTCGCAGCGCAGGAGGAAGAGCCGCAGTCTGGGCGCACTTGGAAGCGGCGCTGAAGCTTTGCCCATGGAAGATCAGGGACTTACCGGGACTGCACGGGCGGAGGTCGGAGGTGGTAAGTCCAGCGCGGGAGGGGGGTTCCCCGTGGCTGTCCGACGAGCTGTAGAGGGAGAGCCGGAACAGCCCTCGTGCGGCACAGGCGGAGGGATCTGCGAGCACGATATAGTCCCAGCGCAGGAAAAGACTTATGCCGCGGGAGCAGCGGGGGCTGCGGGAGCGAGTCCCCCTACAGCCCGGAGCGGGACAATGCTCCGGACTTCCTCCAAAGGAGCAGAAAGGCCAGCGGAGGTGCGGTAAAAAGCACCCGGCCAGCGGTTAGGAGCAGGAGGGGCAGGGTGGAGGGAGGAGGGGGAGGGAAAGGGAAAGCAGTGCAGGAAGCAGCAGCAGCATGGCGCCGGCTATACAGGGGGCTTTCCCCCATCTCACCACGGGACAAAACGTCCCGTGCCGCAGCGGCTGCCAGCAGGCGGTGCATGGAGCGCGCAGCAGAGGGAGCAGCTAGGGGTTTATATGGGGGGGGGGGGGCATGCGAGGTTTAACGAATTAGCAGGCATTTCTCCTCGCACGGATACTAGGGGGCATGACTCAGGGCACAGGGCGCACGCAAGGGGTGAGCGAGGGTTGGCAGTTCACAGCGCAGCAGGCAAGAGAAGGGCAAGAAGGGATACGCAATCCAGTTCGTCGTCGCCAGTTTCAGGCAATGAATGCGCCAGCTGCAGGAGAGCCCCTTCCGTGGGGCAACGCGAGTGTGCAGAAGCGGGGCAACACAGCAGCGGGCGTAGCAGCCAAGTGGTAGAGGCTTGGGCTCCGCGGTCCAATTTACGTGTCCCGGCTTCTTCCGCAGATATTAGGCGAGCCCGCCATAGCGGCAGGCAACGCGAGGCGGTTGCGGCCTGGGGGCTTCAGGCGTGCGGAGCCCAGGAAACCGTGGAGTCGCCCACAGCAGGGCTCCGGCACGACACACAGCCCAGAGTCCTATGGTTCACAGAGCGAGACCACCCGCCCCCATTTATCCCTTGGCAGGGCCGGAGGACAACAGAGCAGGTGAGTCAGCATGTGGTAGAGTGTGGGGCGGTTCATCGCCCGGTGGTGTTAACGATTTTATGGTAGCGCTCAAAGCGCTGGTAAAACAATTTGATCAAAAAGGACTACCAGTGTCCTGTGCGCATCCAGGAAGCCGTGGTTCGCCTGAGGTTGGTTTGTTGGCTCACGCACCCGGGTCTTCGCCTACGGGGGTGAGCGGGGCAAGTGAAGAGCTTGGCAAAGATGGTTTGAGGTTTGCGGATTTTTTATTTTGTGGCGTGGCCCCGTTGGGTGTGGGCCTCGCGGATGATGTGGTGGAAAAAATAAAGAGTGGACACAGTGGACAAGGAACGTTTTTCGGAACGGAGCGGGGAGAAAAAAAACAAAATTGCGAAAACGTTTAGTAATTGGTTGCAAGCAATCTTGACCCTGGCACATGTGGTATGCCAGCAGCATCCGCAAAAAGGTCCGGAGCTGTTGGTGTACATTAATACCATCCATAGCGCCTACAAGCTGCATGGAGGTTCAGCTTGGTGGCGCTATGACGAGGATTTTCGTTGACGTATTTCGGGAGTAAAGAATGTCAGTTGGGCTACGAAGGCGACTGACGCTTGGATTCAGCTAATCCTGGCGCAGAAGCCGCCCAAACCGTTTTTTCCAGGAACCACCACAGGAGCCAACACTGGGCAACAGGCACCTGTGGTGCGCAAGCCCTCGGGTTCCTGCTGGGCGTTCAATGAAGGCCACTGCCTTTTCCTTGCCTCATGCAAATTCCGGCATGAGTGTTCCTTTTGTGGAGGAACACATGCAGCAGTGCACTGCTTTAGACGACAAAGGACGACGACAGTCCCTGGCGTGCCCGCGGCTGGGAACAACCCCAGTGAGCGTCCGGTACCTGGATTGGTGGTTCGCCAGGTACCACAGGAGGCAAATCTGCTTAAAGCGGGTTTCACCTCAGGCTTCGTCATTCCCCATGTCCCGGGTTCGGCACTTACGCTTAGCCGCAACTTAAAATCCGCGCGCGACAACAAGGAGTTGGTGATGGATAAGCTGCTAAAGGAAGTAGAGCTGGGTCGCATGGCGGGTCCTTTTCTGGAGCCGCCGTTCAAGAATTTGCGAGTTTCTCCTTTGGGCTTGGTTCCAAAGAGGGAAACAGGCAAGTTTCGGCTTATCCACCATTTGTCTTTTCCAACGCGCGGGATTTAAAAAGAACAAACGGCGGTGTCGTACAGTCTTTCGATAGGGCGATATACTTAGTCCGGCAGGCGGGCCCCGGAGCCCTTCTGGCAAAGGCGGATATTGAATCCGCCTTTCGTCTGCTCCCGGTGCACCCTGACTGTTTCCATTTACTGGGTTGTGGTGTTGACGGTTTATATTTCGTGGATTTGTGTCTACCGATGGGTTGCTCTATCTCGTGCTACTATTTCGAAGTTTTCAGTTCCTTTTTGGAATGGATGCTTAGATTTGAGACGGGCATCTCATCGGCACTACATTACTTAGACGATTTTTTGTTTGTCGGGCCGTCGGATTCAAAAGTGTGCGGTTTTCTACTCTCGTCGTTTCAGGCGCTGATGGAGAAAGCGGGCGTCCCGCTGTCGCGTGACAAAACGGTCGGTCCTTCGTCGTGCCTCACCTTCTTGGACATAGAAATAGACACGCCCGAGATGGTTTTCTGGCTACCGGAAGATAAAGTGGCGAGGCTGCGGCAAACGGTAAAAATGGTTGGCGTTTCGCGCAAGGCTACACTGCACCAGTTTCAAGTGTTGATCGGTTTGCTAAATTTTGCTTGTCGGGTCATTCCCATGGGCCGCCCATTTGCTAGGCGTTTGTCGTTGGCAACAACGGGGGTTAGAGAAAAGCACCATTTCGTCAGAGTGACGAAAGGAATCCGGGCGGACCTACACGTATGGCAGATCTTTCTCCAGACTTTTAACGGTCAGGTGATTTGCCAATCGGGAGAAGTGGCGAACGAGAATCTGTGCCTTTTTGCAGACGCGTCGGGCTCTTGGGGCTTCAGAGTTATATTGGGAAACAGTTGGTGCAGCGCCCCATGGCCAGCGGAGTGGGTGTCAAGACGGTGGGTGAAGATCATTGCACTGTTGGAAATTTTTCCTCTGATGGTGGCCATGGAGATCTGGGGACCAGTGTTGGAGAATACAAATATCTGTTTCTGGTCGGATAATCAGACGGTGGTCAGAGCGGTAAACAAGCAGTCGTCTGCATCGTTACTGGTCTTGGCGGTGCTTCGCCACTTGGTCTTAAGAGGTTTGCAATATAACATTAAGTTGAAGGCAAGACATGTGCCAGGTATCTTCAATAGAACTGCTGACGCTCTTTCTCGTTTCCAGATGGAGAGTTTCAGGGAGCTGCACCCGACGGCGGAGGTCGAAGGGGTATGTTGCCCGGCTCTCTTGTGGGAGATAGTAGAAGACAGCTCCTAATTCTGATTCACAATTCAGTGGCGGAATCAACGTGGAAGCGGTACAATAATATTTGGAGCGCATGGATAGCGGCAGCAGGGGGCCAATTTCCCGACGGAGAGCAGGCTAGATCGGTGACACTGAATACGTTAACGGAGATGCGTAAGCGGGGCGCATCGGCGGATGCGGCGCGGAAGCACCTGACGGCAATCGCCTTTTTGCTTAGATTACACGGCGCACGCGATGTAACCAAAGCTTTCGTCTTTGGTCAGATAATTAAGGGTTGGAGAAAAGAGAAGTCGTCAAGACGACAGGAGACCGATAACTTTTGAATTACTTGGCGCAATGCTAGAAGTACTGGAGTCGGTTTGCAGCCACGAACAGGAGGTGGCGTTGTTTCGGGCAGCTTTTTCGCTCTCTTTTTTCGCAGCGCTGAGGCTTGGGGAGCTAGTATCCCCATGCAGGAGGAGACAGGGCGGTCTGTTTTTCGCGGACATCACGTGTAGTGAGCAAGATTTAAAGCTATGTATCAGGAAGTCCAAAACGGACGTCTATGGCGCAGGCGAATGGCTGCGAATAGCAGCCCTGGGATCCAGATGGTGCCCGGTAGTCTTATTAAGAGAGTTCATGGCAACACATAGAGGATCGGGACCGCTCTTTGCGCACGCGTCAGGTTCCCCGTTGACGAAATTCCAGTTTGGGGCAGTCATGCGCGCATGCTTGTCTAAGTTAGGCTTTGAACCAAGTGAGTTCGGCACTCACTCCTTTAGAATCGGCGCAGCGACGTCGGCTTTTGCTTGCGCCTTAAAAGGGGAAGAGGTGAAGAGGGTCGGCCGATGGAGGTCGGAGGCGTACAGGTCGTACGTCCGACCAGATCTGAGAGTGTTATGATAACCCCGTAGCAAATGGGGATTGTGTGGCGTGTCGGTGCTTTCTTTTGTTTTCCTTTTACAGAATCGGGCTGGACAGTTTGGGTGGTCGGTCATTTGTATGTCTATTGGGCCGAAAAACGAGCGGGGTCCAGGCCCATTGGTGCGAACCTAGGAATACAGGACGCCCAAGTGAGATGGCATGGCATCAGGGGTCTGCAATGGGCCAGGCTGCTCCACAAAGTCTTATGCATCAGCAGGTGGTCCCCCGAAAAGGTGGTGCTAGTTATTCATGCCGGAGGAAACGATTTAGGAAGGGTGAAGGTAGCGGAGTTAACAGCAATAATGAAGGAGGATATGGTTCGTTTTAAAAAGTTTTTTAAAAAAGTTATATTAGTGTGGTCTGATATTGTTGCGAGGAGATTTTGGAGGGAAGCCAGGGATGCAGAAGCCATCGAGAAGGTGAGGAGAAGCATCAATTTTAAAATGTCTAAATTCGTAAGATCGCTAGGTGGCGTAGCTATCAGGCATTGGGAGTTAGGAGGGAGCCGGGGATGATGAGGTGCGACGCCGTGCACCTCAGCAATATAGGGATGGATACATTCCTTTCAGGGCTGCAGGACGGAGTCGAGGCGGCGCTGTCGCTGGCATGTGGGGGCGGAGTGCAGTGTAGGTTTACGCTGCATCCTTCTTGGCGGTAGAAATTGGACTTTCCATGCCAGCTGGGGAAGGAAGGCGTTTACAGGCCATTATGGGTTTTCTCACGCTTGTTTACCATTATTGGACTATCAGTGAGTTTAACAAGACGTTTGTAGGCATGGGAAGAAATAGGAGTGAAAGTTAAATGTTTGGTTATATATAAAAATTTAAAATAAAGCTGTGGCCTTCCCACAAAATTAATGCCAGCAACTTTTATGGTTTTGTCATTATTATTGGGGGAGCGAGTTAAAGGGATAGGGAAGTCCCCCCAGTCTAGGAAGCAACGGAGCAAATAGCGAAGGAGCTAGGGACTGGGGGGCGTGAGGGCAAGAAAGGGTTAATAGAAGAAGCGACCAGGGAGGAGGGACTTACAGTAGAGGATGTAGGGAGAGGAAGAGGAGGAGTCGGCAGTCCACGAGGAGAAGAAGAAGAGAGAAGACGCCCGCCCGCCCTCTGAGCTGGGGGAAGGGGGGGGTTCAGTTGAAAGCTGAGTGGCTTGTCAGTAGGGTTATTGAAGTCGTCCCAGCTGTTGGCGGTAGAAATTGGACTTTCCATGCCAGCTGGGGAAGGAAGGCGTTTACAGGCCATTATGGGTTTTCTCACGCTTGTTTACCATTATTGGACTATCAGTGAGTTTAACAAGACGTTTGTAGGCATGGGAAGAAATAGGAGTGAAAGCTAAATGTTCGGTTATATATAGAAATCTAAAATAAAGCTGTGGCCTTCCCACAAAATTTATGCCAGCAACTTTTATGGGCTTGTCATTATTATTGGGGGAGCGAGTTAAAGGGATAGGGAAGTCCCCCCAGTCCAGAATTGTTTTTGCTCTTTTGGCTGCTGCATCACATTGTTGACTCATGTTCAGTCTATGATTTATTAGTATACCCAAGTCTTTTTCACATTTGCTGCTCCAATTCCTCCCAATCTGATTGTTTTTTCCATTTTTCTTGCCCAGATGTAGGACTTTGCATTTCTCCTTGTTAAATACCATTCTGTTAGTCGCCGACCACTGGGCAAGCTTTTCTAGATCTTTTTGAATCCTCTCTCTCTTCCCTAGTGTTAGCTATCCCTCCTAGCTTTGTGTCGTTGGTAAATTTGATCAGTTTCCCACAATTCCCTCCTCCAGATCATTTATAACAATGTTGACCAACACTGGGCCCAGGACAGAGCCTTGTGGTCCCCACTTGCCACATTCTCCCAATTGGATGTGCAACTCAACAGACGTGGGTCTATTTTCAGCCTTACATACGATTTTATTGTGGGGGACCTAAAGGAGGCAGAATTAATAATTGAGTGGCACTATCACTTCATCGGGTGTGTAAGCGAGGGTATTGTTACTGTGTTCATTACTGTGGGGGCACTATTACTGTCAGGGGGACTTTTTTAGAGGGGGTTTTTATACAGAGGTGAGGATATGCCAAAAAAAAGGAAGAAGTCAGAAACAAATTCCACAGAGACAAGTTGTGGCTGAAAAAAGTCATCATGCTGGTCTGGCCGGATGGAGAAGAAAACAAAGTAAAGGACTCTGATCAGAGGAGACGTCACCTGGGAGTTCTTGGAATTAGCTGTACTATAATTTCTTATAAGTTATGCATATATAGCATTTTCTGATGGCGGAGGCAGTGCCGCTGTGACCTGTACATCCAGGTGACAACCTGGGGAGCAGGTCCAAATTAACATGACTCTAAGTGACTCTTGGGGATAACCTGCAAAACAAAATCCCTTATGTGTGAACTGAGTTCTGAAAACCCTAATCACATGTATTGTATGATGCTACAGGTCTGCACTGAACATCCAGAATAGATCTGCAATATGTGGGCATCACCGTAGCAGTGCATCACCTCCACCCGATGAATGGCAGCCCACTGGGATGGGTGGTAAGTCCTGTGGGTTACACTGGATTACAGTATATACACTCCTGATGTAATATTTCAGTCTCCTAATACCCCAGCTGTGTAATAGTGGAATGAGATACATACGTGTTTGGCAGCTATTCTTGATGAGCCAACGATCTGACCGCTGCTGTCCAGCACATCAATGCCTTCTGCCAGCTCACCGTGCCTCATTAAGACCACATTGCAAATATTGGCACTGGCTGCAGAGAGGAAACAGAAAACCACAAAGTGTCAAAGTGCAACAAGAGGAAGAACCAAAGAAAGGATAGATAGATAGATAGATAGATAGATAGATAGATAGATAGATAGATAGGAGATAGATAGATAGGAGATAGATAGATAGGAGATAGATAGATATGAGATAGATAGATAGGAGATAGATAGATAGGAGATAGATAGATAGGAGATAGATAGATAGGAGATAGATAGATAGATAGATAGATAGATAGATAGATAGATAGATAGATAGATAGATAGATAGATAGGAGATAGATAGATAGGAGATAGATAGATAGGAGATAGATAGATAGGAGATAGATAGATATGAGATAGATAGATATGAGATAGATAGATAGATATGAGATAGATAGATAGATAGGAGATAGATAGATAGATAGGAGATAGATAGGAGATAGATAGATAGATAGATAGATAGATAGATAGATAGATAGATAGATAGATAGATAGATAGGAGATAGATAGATAGATAGATAGATAGATAGATAGATAGATAGATAGATAGATAGGAGATAGATAGATAGATAGATAGATAGATAGATATGAGAGAGAGAGAGATATGAGATAGATAGATAGATATGAGATAGATAGATATGAGATAGATAGATAGATAGATAGATAGATAGATAGATAGATAGATAGATAGATATGAGATAGATAGATAGATAGATATGAGATAGATAGATAGATATGAGAGAGAGAGAGATATGAGATAGATAGATAGATAGATAGATAGATAGATAGATAGATAGATAGATAGATAGGGGATAGATAGATATGAGATAGAGAGATAGATAGATAGATAGATAGATAGATAGATAGGGGATAGATAGATATGAGCTAGATAGAAAGATATGAGATAGATAGATATGAGCTAGATAGAAAGATATGAGATAGATAGATAGATAGGAGATAGATAGATAGATAGATATAAGAAAGATAAATAGAAAGATAGAAGATGGATAGATATGAGATAGATAGACAGACAGACAGACAGACAGACGAGATGAGCGAGCACCAAAATGCTCGGGTGCTCGTTTCTCGAGTCGAACTTTCCGCGATGCTCGAGAGCTTGTTTCGAGTAATGAACCCCATTGAAGTCAATGGGCGACTCGAGCATTTTTGTATGGGACCGATGCTCTGCATAGGTCATGACTTGTGATATTCTGGAAAACATCCGAAATCCATGGAAACACCACAGAAATGGATAGAGTAGGGCAGGGGCAACATGCAGGGCTGCATCTCAGGCTCCCAGGTGCCACTATTAAGCCACAATAGGGGCAAGAGTCTCACCCCCCTAACAATTTTTACTTGGTCAAACCCTCATTAGCAAGGCAGACCTTAGCTAAGCATCACACTACCTGCAACCAAGAACAATCACTGCCTGCGGGTGACACCGCTGCCTCTTCTCCTGGGTGACATGCTGGCACTGCTGTCCAACCCCCCCCCCCCCCCCCCTCGCATGACCTTGCGTCCACAGCGCACCCAAAAGTTTCCCTGCGCAGCCTTCAGCTGCCCTCATGCCACACGCTGGCCTCATAGCCACACCACCCTCATGTCTATTTATAAGTGCGTCTGCCATGAGGAGGAACCGGGAAGCACACACTGCAGAGGGTTGGCAGGGCCAGGCAGCGACCCTCTTTGAAAGTGTGAGCGATAGTCCACAATGCTGTTGAGAATGGATGATAAATTGACGTACGATCATCATTCCAATCCCGTGCCACCTCCGTCACAAAATTGTCAGGAGACGCAAACGTGGGCATAAAGGGGACTCTGGTGCCAGCACTTCTACACATCTCCACAATGCAGCAATACTCTGTGTGAGAAGCCCAGGGTCAGGCTCGGTCCCAGCAAACACCTTGTGTGGCCTAAGGTGCTGCGCGTTACATAGCAATGAGGAATCCATGTGTCCACACACTACTGATTCTGTTTGGGTGTGGGATACCTCATCGACACAGCAAGGGGAAAGCCATCTGCACTCTGCCCCCTACCCAAGTTAGTCAGTGTCTTTGTGCCAGACAGGTAAAACACCGCTATGGGAAGTCTGTGTGCACCCACAGCATGGGTGGGTCCGAGGAACCCCAAGACATGAACCATGAAGAAATCACAGTGCCCAAATATGGCAGACTTTCAGTGCGCCAAAGACATAGGCCTTTGCACAAACCCTCAGCAATCGTGGGCATAGAGCGGACTCCAATGCTACTGCAGCTGTGAACGTCTCATTAATGCAGTTACGGTTGCTTTCACCGCTCCAAAGACTGCATTAACCAGGAAGAAGTTCCACAGGCCCAACTTGGCCCAGTTGCCTTTCCCCCAGGACATAGGCCTCTGCCCACACCCTCAACAATCGCGGGCATGAAGCGGACTCCAATGTTACTGCAGCTGTGAACGTCTCATTAGTTCAGTATCGCTCCTCTTGTTTGGCCCAAACCAGTGCCGCGGATAACTGTGGTAACACGAGAGAAAATACCTGTTGGCCTCGGCCCACATTTCTGCCCTAGTCAGTCAGGGTATTTGTGCCAGATAGGTAGAACATCGTGATGGGAAGACTTAGTGCACCCACAGTATAGACAGACCCCTGTAATATTCCCGTAGCAAAAGGTATAAGCAGACCCCAGTTACATTTATGTGGCAGAAGTATAGGCAGACCCTTGTAACATTTCTGTAGTAACAGTATAGGCAGACCCCAGTAACATTGCTGTAGCTGAAATACTCTGCAGTGGCCCCGGTAATATTACAGTACTGTTTAGCGGTGAGACCGCTGTCTAATACACTGCAGACACAGAACGGTATAAATAAGTTTGTTGGCAGCTGCAGGCCAGGAATCATGTGCGTGCAGTTTCACGGTAAGAGCGGTATTTTACCTCACACTCCAGCCAGAAAAAAAAAATGACGAAAGGCTGCAAACAGGCTCGGCTGCGTAATACAAATATGGTAGGCAGCACTACTACTCCCAGCCAGCCACAAGAAAAATGCACACGGTGAGATGTAGCCCTAAGAAGGACCGTTGGGGTTCTTGAAGACAGCACCTCTGCTAACACTTTCCTTAT
This sequence comes from Eleutherodactylus coqui, assembly GCF_035609145.1. Lineage (NCBI taxonomy): Eukaryota > Metazoa > Chordata > Amphibia > Anura > Eleutherodactylidae > Eleutherodactylus > Eleutherodactylus coqui. The sequence continues at coordinate 5,637,519 of NC_089843.1, read as the reverse complement.
ATCAGCAGCAGCACTTTCCCTATACTCTGTATAATAGACTGCAGACTGAGAACGCTATAGCTGTAATGGCCTGCAGAGCCCGAGATGGAAAAAAATGGTGCACTACTGCTCCCAGCCAGCCACAACAGTAATGCACACGGTCAGAAGTAGCCCTAAGAAGGACCTTTGGGGTTCTTGAAGACTGGATCCTACACTAACACTTTCCCTATATCAGCAGCAGCACTCTCCCTAATCTCTCCCAGTGTGTGTCTGTGGCGAGCCGCGGGCAGGACGGCTTTAAGTACTCGGGGGTCACTTGATCTCGCCAGCCACTCACTGCAGGGGGGTGGTATAGGCCTGACACGTCACAGGAGGAAGTGGTAATGCCTTCCCTGCATGTCTATTGGCTAGAAAATGGCGCTAAACATGCAGGGAAGGAAATGGAATTGACTCGAGTACCACGTGGTGCTCGTCTCGAGTAACAAGCATCTCGAGTACCTAATGCTCGAACCAGCATCAAGCTCGAACGAGTGTGCTCGCTCATCTGTAATAGATAGATATGAGATAGATAAATAGATACATATTTACATATGAAATAGATAGATAGAAGATAGATAGATAGATAGATAGATAGATAGATATGAGATAGATAGATAGATAGATAGATAGATAGATAGATAGATAGATAGGAGATAGATAGATATGAGATAGATAGATAGATATGAGATAGATAGAGAGATAGATAGATAGATAGATAGATAGATAGGAGATAGATGGATAGATAGATAGATAGATAGATAGATAGAAGATAGATAGGAGATAGATAGATATGAGATAGATAGATAGATAGATATGAGATAGATAGATAGGAGATAGATAGATAGATAGATAGATAGATAGATAGATAGATAGATAGATAGATAGGAGATAGATAGATAGATAGATAGATAGATAGATAGATAGATAGATAGGAGATAGATAGATAGATAGATAGGAGATAGATAGATAGATAGATAGATAGATAGGAGATAGATATGAGATAAATAGATAGACGATAAATGAGATAGATAGATATGAGATACATATGAAATTCCATGAGATTTCCTCAGCGGAAAGGCAGCTATAAAGCGCAGGTTTGAGGTGGCTCGTCCGCCGATATTCTAGATAGATAGATAGATATGAGATAGATAGGAGATAGATAGATAGCTATGAGATAGATGAGATACATCAATAAATAGATAGATAGTTATGAGATAGATAGATATCAGACAGATAAATAGGTAGAAGATAGATAGATTTGTGATAGATAGA